>NW_010178793.1:26103-33290 GCF_000695765.1 Mesitornis unicolor
GAGGAGTGTGAGGCCCTGTGCACACGGTTGGCCATCATGGTGAACGGGCAGTTCAAGTGCCTGGGCAGCCCCCAGCACCTGAAAAGCAAGTTTGGCAGTGGCTACACCTTGCTGGCCAAAACGCGGAGTGAGGAGGAGGGCGAGCTGCAGGCCTTCAAAGTCTTTGTGGAGAAGACTTTCCCAGGTACTGTTGTGGGCGTGGTTGCCCTGTAGGGGAGGGCAGGGTGCTGGTCCTGAGCTTCAGCGAGTGCCCTAACTTGGAGCCTCTCCTTGCTCCTCTCTCGCAGGCAGTGTCTTGAAGCACGAGCACCAAGGCATGGTACATTATCACTTGACCAACAAGAACCTCAGCTGGGCACAGGTAAGGGGGTGCTGGGGCACGTCCCACCCCTTCACAGGAGGGGGCTGAATGGGCAGCCCTGTTCCTGCCCCTTCATGTGCTCTTGATGCTTTGCTTTTATGCTCAGCTCATCTTCCTTTTCTTCCAGAGCCATTCTCTGTCCAAAATCCAGGTGTTTTATAAAAACCAAACTAATTAAAAAGAGGTTTTTCTCCCTGACCCTTTCCCACTTCCTGGCCTGAACTGGCACATATGGCCAGTGCGAGCACCCAGGACCCCTCTGTCCACCCCCTGAGCTGGCTGCCCTCCACCGCAGCCCTCAAAGGAAAAGAAGGTTCTTCCTGGGGAGCAAGAACTGATGTTGCTGGTTACGGTGGGTTTTTTGTACATCTCAAAGTATTTCATGAAAACTCTGAGACAGGAGGGTACAGAAAGGGATGCAGCTGCATCTCCCTGCTGGGAATGTGGCACTGGTGTATATGCATAAGTAATAGATTGAGCAGAAAGCTTGGGCTGGGATCCCAGTCCAGGGGTATATATTAAAAAAAAAAAAAGTAATATGTCAAAAATATATACATATCACATAGATATGTAAAGTATATATAAAACATGTATTTTTTTTAAATGGGGTCAAGTATTCTGCTAAATAACCCATTTCCTGGCTGTCTACCACCCTTCTGCCAGGGAAGGTTTCATTTCCCCCAGATCTTCTTGGAGGAAAAAGCTTCCTCTGCTTTCTCAGTCCAAACCTGACGGGGTTCTTCTGCAGTCACAGCCGTGTGTCCCTTGCAGGTCTTCGGGGCCTTGGAGAAAGCCAAAGAGAAGTATCGCTTGGAAGACTACTCGGTGAGCCAGATCTCCCTGGAGCAAGTCTTCATGAGCTTCACTCGCTTCCAGCACTACACAGAGGACAGAGGGAAATGAGGAGAAGCCCCCAGAGGTGCCCTTCATCATGGACTGGCCCTGCTGCCTATACATAGTATATATAGAGACAGTAATTTATATATCGACGTGTCTTAAATAATGTATAAATGTAAGAAACTTTTCACTGGGGAGGGGGGGTGGAGAGGATGGCGTTGTCCCTTCTGCCGTCCGGAGCATGCGTGGTGCGTGTGTGTTGCGTGCTGGCACAGGTCTGTGTGAGTGTGTGCACGCATGTGACACTTCCACTCTCCAGCCTTCCTTCCCATCTATATGGCAAAAAAAAAAGAGCCCAAAAAAGCAGGGGAAAACCTGAGTGGGTGGAGATGGGTGTTGGGGATTGGGCATCATGCTCGCTCTGCACCCCTCTTCCCTGCCCAACTCTCGCACCCGTCGGGACGCTGTTTCGTGGTCTTCACCTGCATGTTGATGTTTATCGTGAGGTGGTTTGCTCATGGTTTGACAGGAGGCTGTCCAATAGCTCAGTTCCAAACCCTGCCCCATGTTCACTGTGAGTGCCCTGAGCAGCACTTTGTGTTGAGCTGAAGGGGACATGGCAAAACCTCCCGTCCTTCACAGAGGAGGCTCCGTCTCCTTTAACCTGGAAACTGCTGTCCCCTCCTGCCTGCATGGAGGCACGGCTGGCCTGAGGAGCTGGCACTGGCACAGGGGGAGGTGGCTGTGCCCTGCCAGGAGCTGGCACTGAGCCGAAGGAAGGAGGTGGTGGTGGAGAAATGCCCAGAGCTCGCCCTGGGTACAGCACGTGATGGGTACGGCCACAGGACCAGCGCTTGGGCTAAGGCAGCGGGGGCTGAGAGGTGTCACAGGGTGCTTGGGGACACTGCTGGGCTCAGTGGGACAGGTGAGAGGTGCTGCAGGGTGCTGCTGGGCTTAACTGTTGCGTCCATGAAAGGTTTAACCAGCAGCAGGAGCAGGTTTGAAGGCCAGTGATGCTCTCACTGCATCCTGTTGTGCTCTCCCCTTGCACCCACACAGCTCCAACCAGAGCACGCCTGTCCTGCATCCCCATCCTCGTCCCTGTCCCCTCTGCACCACACTGGGCTGCTCCGGCAGCAGGCAGGGAGTGAAGGCACATCCTGGCTGTGGGGATGCTGCTGAGCATGGTGCTTCAGGCACTGGCACTGCCTGGCTCTGCCCATGCCATGTCGGAGGCAGCAACTGGGATTTTTTTTTTTTGGCATCTCCCAGTGGGTGGGTTGCTTTTTTGTTTGTTTGTTTTAAATCCGTGTGAATTCTTGTCTGTCCTTAACTAGTCCCTGTGTCACCTGGGGCAGTCCCCTTCGGGCCACTGCTCCGCGATCAATGCAGAGCTATTTGCACTATAGTAATACACACGATTGCACATAACTGAACGAATTAATATTTATGGCGAGGGTGCTGATTCCCTTCTAGTGATTGCATTGTCAGGGGTTGGGTTGTATTTTTGGGTTGGGTTTTTGTTTTGTTCCTGTGACCAACTCGTTCTTTCCTGTTCCATTTTTTTTTCCCCTTTGCCTAATGTTGTTGTTTGTTAAAAATGATGGTGCATCATGTTACGAAGAATTTCTCTGGATCTTAACGATGTGTGGTTTAATTAGTAAGCAGCCAGCAGGTGCCAGGCACCCCTGGAGCACCTCAGAGTCCTTGGGAGCTGCGGCCTTCCTGGGGCCTGCGCCTGTGCACAAAAAAGTAGGAATGCTGTGTGGTAGGAGGGGGGCCTAGAGCCACCAGGAAAGTGCTGGGACTCCCAGTAACTGGTGGGTTTGGGGTTTATTTTGAAGGGGAGATATGGCAGGATGCAGCAGAGGCTCCTCTGCCTGGGATGGGGAGTAGTGGGAAAGGGGGGTTGTGGGAGGGCTGGATGCCAAATCACAGCACAGGCATAGCCAGGTACTGCAGGCTGCAGCACCCAGGAGAGCTGGGACCCCCTCCCCCCAGCACCTGTGCCCCTGGGGTACTGGTGACCCTATGCAAGGCTCAGTCCTGGGGCAGGTGCCACAGAGGCAGCATAACCCTTGCAGTGCCCATTAATGCCAGAGCAGAGGCGGTCATAGAGGAGTCAAGGGCAAGGATGGCATTCCCAGCCCACCACCACGGGGGACACCCTGGCCTCACCAAGAAAGCCTTAACCACACAGCATCTCTGTCACACAGTGCTGTAACAACCTTCTCCTCTCCCTGAGGCCGGTGCCACCGGCTGTGCACAGTGCCACTTCATTTTGGTTCCAGCCACAGTGCCACCACCCGGGGCAGGACCAGGGTTGCTCACAATGGGTGCTGCTGCTCAGGGACAGGCTTGCTGCAGGCAAGGTTCTGGCCTCCCAGGCTGTGGTGGGAGAAGCATCACAGGCCCCAGGTGGCTGCTGCTCCCTCTGGCTGCAATGTGGTTGTTATTGCCATCATAGGAATAATAAATCTTTGTTTTTCCAGCAGATGTTTCTGGCCTCCTTTGGAGTCAGAGCAGCTCCAGCCCTGGTGGGCTTGGGCTGTTCAAGCTGCGCTGGGCTCCTGCTCCCTGCCTTGCAGGGATGGACACTGACGGGGAGGAATGGCTTCCAAAGCCCGAGCTGGGAAGGGCTCAGTCCAGCCTGGAAAAGCCCATAGGCTTGCAGGGTCTTTGCATGCCAGGTACCTCTGGGAGCAGAAGTGGGGACCCCCATTCTTTCCTCTGCAGGCAGCCACAACCACCCTTCCTTAGTCCCTACTGTACTCCAACAGCCAGGAGGGAACCTTAAGCTCAGGACTCAGCACAGCTTTAGTCAGAGCAATGCCAAGGGCTGCCATGGCAGTGGAGGGCTGGCCCTGGCAGCCTTCTTCCTGCAGCTTTATCCACCTCCATGCTGCAGCCTGGCAACCCCAGCTGAGCCCCCTGCCCATGGCCTCTGGGGATACCCATATATCCCCCCCCATTCCAACTATACACCCAAGGCATCACCAGCCCAGACGAGGCAGCACCTGCAAGGGGGACAGGGAGATGCTCTGAGCCCTTGGCTTCCAGAGCTCAGCTGGGACTTGGCCACAAGGGACACCCCGCTCCACATCACCCCAGGGCACGATGCTGCACCTCAGTAGCATCACTGCCTCCTACAAACAAATGTTCCCCATCGCACAAGCGCTTCTCCACTGGCAGTTTCAGCGCTTTATTGTCTAGCGGTCCTGCTACAGCACCCCACTGTCCTCCCTCTGGCCATGGCCGCAGGAGGGGATCTGCTCCCTCATTCCCAGATCGGCACCGCAGTGTCCCTGGGAGCTGGAGGCTGCAGGCACTGCAGCGGTCCAAAAACTGGCACTTAAGGAATCCTGGCTGGGGCCGCACGCTGCTCCTCCACGCCGGGCGCAGGGAGTGGGCATGTGGCCGGGCATGGCTGTGGTCCGGTCCCGCTGGGCTGGCAGCATGGGTCACTTGATTTCGGTCATCTTTAAAAAACGTGGTTCCAAAATGCCACTGATTCTGGGTTCTGACCAGATGCTCTCAGCTTTATCTTCTAAAAAAAAAAAAATCCCAAACCCAAATCTTTCTTCCCTTTTATGAGCAGTTTTGAATTTTGGCCAGAAATTGCTGTGCCCACCACTCCTCCAGGTCAATGGGAACAAAGTCTGAAAGAGAAGGGAGAGAGGAGAGCATAGCAGAGCAGCTGGAGAAGGGAGCAGAGCTCTGAATGCTGCCCTGAGCCACACCATTTGCCACTGAAAAACAAAAAAACCACAAAAGACCCCAAAATTTCCCTCAGCCCTGTTCCCTGTCCCCAAAGGGCCAGGCTGGGTTTACAAGGACTTTCTCTTCTTGGGGACTCCTCAGCTGCTGCAGGAGCCCCCAGGCTGCGCTCACAGCCCTTGCTCCAGCTGCCATCAGAGAAGCACGTAGTGCCCATCCCTGCTGTGCTCCTGCTGGGCCCCGGCAGATGCAGGTCCCCATGGGGGGCCCCTCTCCAGCACGATGTTGAACCCACCTCAGTGGCTGGAGAAGGCATCATTTTCAGAAGAGTCCTCACGAGGGTGTCCTGCTTGCTTGGGCTCCTCCGATGGGGCACAGTACAACATCCCCACCACTGTGCCAGGGACCGGGTGCCCCCCAGCACCCCCTGAGTGGCCTCAGCACCGGCAGGACAGACCCAACCCAGCCCTCCAGCACTGGGATCTATCTCCCATCACAGCCCTGCTTAGGCACCCAGCTGAGCCCATGACAGCTCACTGCACCCATGAGCCTAATGCACCCCCAAGTGCCACAGCTGCTTCCCACTTACTTTTCAGTCCAGGGTTGGGGGTTTTCTCTACGTACTGCACAGGGCCGTGGGTGCTCTCCCCGTTCCGGCTGCCATCCAGCTGCTGCTCTACCTGCTGCCAGGCTGGGGGGAAACGGGGAGGGGATGGTTTTGCAGTGGGCATTCCCCAGCCCAAGATGGGGGGCTGAAGGAGAGGAGCAGGACCTGGTGCAAGGGACTGGGGATGCCATGCCTGCCACCAAGGTCCCCAGCATGATACAGCTGCCTCAGGAGGAACCCAGTGTCCTCCAGCCATCCCCCAGGGATGCAACATGGGGTGCCTGCCCCCAGGGACTCCCCCACCTTCACCTTCATAAACGAAGCGGACATTCTCCTCGTGGGCCAGTGTGTAGCACTCCTCAGGGGCAGAGATCTGCTGCAGCAGCACCTGCGGCCTCTTGCCATTCACTCTGTTGAAGACCAGTTTCTGGGCTGGGCTGCAGAGGGAAGCAGGGGGAGGGGTGAGGGAGGGACACGCAGCTCTTCCCACTACAGTTTGGAGCAGCGACAGGGGTAGTCCGGCTGCCTCAGGGTCACCCTATGGTGTGCACCCTCACACACAGCCCCAGTGAGGCCAGGGGCATGGCTGCAGCCAGCCCCACTCAGCCCTGTTCTCCAGGGAGGGAACCAAAAGGATGCAGCTCCCTGGGAGAAGGGGGGTCCTAGGCAGGGATGGAGGCCAGCGTGGGATGCTCCCCAGGAAAAAACACTCCCTGCCCATCTCTCTCCCCACCATCCAACCCTGGCACCAAGTGCACCCCCTAAAATAAAAGGTCTGCCACCAAAATTGGTTAAGTATCAGGAAAATGGAAGTGAAATCCAGTTGGACACTAGGTTGGAGATGTGCCACAGTTCCATTCTCCACAGACCAAGCACCCAGCTTTGCTGGAGCAGCCCCAACCCCCAACACATCCTCAGGGTCCCGCAGAACTGGGATGGAACTCTCTGCCAACTGGGAGCAGGTCAAGCTTCCTCAGAGCTACGATCCTCTCCCAGGCACAGGGCACATAAGCCAGCCCAGTCCAGAAACACCAGAACGGGGCAGATCAGAAGGAAAAGGCTTGGGATGAGACCTGTGGGCACACTCAGTGCAAAACTTAAGGATTTTGGCTTTTCTCACCAGCTTCGGAGCGAGACATAACTGCAACGGCCACGTTCCTCATGGTACAAAGTCTAAGGGGCCTTGGGAGTGCAGAGAAGTGATAGTTTGCAGGGCAGGCAAATCCCAGGACAGGCAGCTCCTGCCTGCACCCTCCTGCCTAGGGCAGGGGAACGCACCCCAAACCTCACAGGACTGAGGGGCAGCAGAATGGTATCAGGAGCTGTCCAAAGGAGGGGGAGCACGGCAGCAGCCGCTTCAGTGATGGATGGCAGGAAGGAGGGGAGCTGGAGGGGAAGCTTTTCCCCATCCACTTATTGAAGCTGGAGGAAACAGGCAGAGCTGTGCGGCCCCACCATGGCACTGCTCGCTCTGCCAGGCTGGGCTTTGCCCCTCATTCTCCTGAGGCATGTCCTCAAAAGAAGCCATCGCCTCTCCAGCTGCTTGAATCTCCTCCACCGCCTACCCAACACCTCCAGTCATTTCCACCAGAAGCTGGGAGTTTCACCCAAAATCTGTTTCTCCTCCAACCTTTAGAGACATAGGACAACCCTCAAATCTCCCGT
>NW_010178794.1:0-16508 GCF_000695765.1 Mesitornis unicolor
CCTGGTTTGCTCCATCTGATATTCTGATTTTTTTTCCTCTTCTATTGCTACATGTGGTTGCTTATTTTCCTTCCTTTTATTAACTGAGTTCAACTTCCTTTTATTACCTACAAGTACCGTGGTAGCGATGAAGTGTTTTTTAGAAAAATTTGGAGAGCAGGGAGCAGCCTTTTTGCACTCCCTTTGCTGCAGCAGTTGTCAGAGAGCCCATTTAGCACTCTCCTGTGCGACAGCGCCTGCGTGAGCGCTCATGGCAGGCACTTCACTGAGCTCTCCTGGGATTTCTGCTGCCTTCAGAGACCCTTTTGTTAAAACAGTGAAATGTCACGGCCCCTTTAAAATGGTAAGTGCAGCTGAAGTGTAGAAAACAACAGCTTTAGATGAAACGCCCCTGGTACAAGTTCCTCGCTGGCACAACTGCAGGGTTTGCAGCTTGAGGCATCTGCTACATGGGCAGGGAGAAAGAATGTGAGGATGAGGAGGGCTGGGTACCACGAGGAGATACCTGTGATCCCGGAGTTTCAAAAGGGGAGGAGACATCCAACGGACACGCTCAAAACCAGGACACCTCCCTGTGTCTTGTGTTTTAACTTGTATTTTACACTGAATATGCCAGTACTACATCTTGCCTGTGCCACACCATAAATATTTGATGGCCCTTTCAGGTTAAGCTCCCCCATCTCAGAGAGACAGAAGCTATTCGCGCTGACATCTCTTTTCATCAGTGCCTGCAGTCTGGAGTTACCCATCTCTTTTTTTCTCCCTTTCAGCACCAAAGAAAGCTGCATTGGGCAAATATCTCCTGTGAGGGTGCAGTGACTCTAAGAGTAACCTGCAAATTCATAGCAAAACCAGCCAGGCTTTGTAGAAATGGGTGAGAAACGGCAGTAACAGAGCTGGGTTGGAGGAGGAGGAGGACGCAGGTGAGGTTTCTGAGTGATGGGGAGTACTCAGACTTATCAGGTATTCAATATTGCAAGTGAAGCACTGACCAGTCTCGCTGAGCTACCTTGTCCTTGGTTAGCACAGCCAGGTAGGCAGGGCTATCAAACATGCTTCTGAAAACGTGAAAATCAAACTAAATATGATTATTTATAATCTGCACTTCATTTAATTAGAAGATACTCAAGTGGACCTGATTGTATGGTGCTATCTCAGATCTAGATAAGCAGATCTTCTGCGTCATGTGTAAACAAGGCAACTCACAGGTCTTTTCTCCCGTGCAGATGATGTGCTGCCAATTTACGCATATCCACACCAAATGGGGAAATCCGTTACGGGAGGCTACGTGTACCGGGGTTGCGAGTCTCCGAACTTGAATGGCCTGTACATATTTGGTGATTTTATGAGTGGGTAAGTCAATATCTCACATTCTTGCTAAGCCGTACCCCATGCTGTACCTCCAGCGATACTACGCTACCTGCCAGTGCTCATGCGGACTTCAGGACGTGGTTTAGTGGCCATGGTGGGGTTGGGTTGACAGTTGGACTGGATGATCTTAGAGGGCTTTTCCAACCTTAATGACTCTGTGATTCTGTAACAGCTCAGGAAGTGCTGCCACTCACTGACTGCAAGTCCTGCGCAGAGCCTGACTGCTCCTTACAGCAGGCTCCTGTGGCGAGTTTTGTATCGCCTTTATTCCACGGTGCAGGAATGAAATCTTTGCATTCCAGCAGCCCTCGATGTGTCTGATTCACAACGTGCTAGGGGCAACGATAAGATCTTCATTTAAAGTGCTGGAAATGGTGTAAGAAATGCATCTGAATACAGCCCAAAAATACTCCACTCTGATGCAATGTTTGCAGACACTGAAGATATTGAAATAGTCTGATATCCATTAAGCCCTCCCTTATTGGTTTTTCCCTGTGCTTGCACTGCCCTTGAAAGACAAGGTGTTGCAGGGACATATAATATATTTGTCTTAATATTAACAGCCCTTTGTGTTTCAGAAGAGCTGCAGTTCCTATTGCAGCTCATGCGGGTAGGAGGCATTAAACATCGTTTCAGGTGTCCTTATTAATGTTCATAAATCATCTTCTTGGTCACGTTGTGAAGGTGGTTTTTGCCTTGCAGACGCCTGATGTCTCTGAAGGAGAATCGCGCCACCGGAGAGTGGCAGTACAGTGAAATCTGCATGGGGACGGGCCAAACGTGCATGTTCCCTGGGCTTATCAATAACTATTACCAATACATCATCTCCTTTGCTGAAGATGAAGCAGGTAATCTTTTAACTTCATGTTAAGCATTGGCAAAAGGCTGCCATAAATCCGTATTTTATTAGTATCAGCTGGGATTTCGCCTTGCATAGGACTGCAGTCTCAGTGGAGCTTTGCGTAGCTGTGTTTTTAAGACTGGAGACATTTTGCTTTCTAGAAAGGAGCTGCTGTAATTTGAAAAAGAGGAAATTAAAGAGTCCTGGTTGCTACTTTTATTTGTACAAGGGTATGGGTAAGTGCCCGGATCTGCAGCGGGGCAGGCAGAGCGTGCAGCTCCTGGATGGGAACTGGGATAGATTTTCCTGCAGATTATGGCAGGCGGGGATGTTGCACAAATGCAAGTTGTGTTGCGTATCATATAAATGCAGATTTTATTGTGTAAATGCAAATCATCCAAATTAAGTATTAGCTGAAAAGTTTGAGTTTGAAATTTTATCCTTATGGAGTTAAAATACACTTTATTTAATGGTTAATATTCATGGAAGTGCTGTGGAGGGAAGGAAAACTTCATTTAAATCTGCTTTCTGCCAAGTGCAGTACCAGGCTGGTAATTGCAGCCCTTGTTCACACATATGGGGAGCGGCGTCTCCCTCGTCCTGCACCCATGGGCAGAGCCTGTGCAAAATTGGGGGTGAAACGCTGCCACCTGCACTTTTCAAGCGTCCTTTGCGTAAGTATAATAGAGCTGGGTGGAAATTTGGGCTGGAGTCTGCTCTCAGAGGTATTATTCGCCTTGTGTTTGCTTTATTGTAATGGGAAGAAATCCGTTGATAGCAGTTTAGTGGGTTTTCTTTATCTGCAGTGAACAGGCTTCTCTTGCACCTTTTTGGTGTGCTGGAAATCTGTGGGTTTGTACAAGTTTCTCACACAGAAGTGTTTATGCAGTGGGGACACCTGTATTTTTGGCTCATTGCACAGCCATTATCAAGCCAGCAGCCCTATCCTCTGACAGCTGAATGTGTTGGGGACACTGAGGCACACGTGTGACACAGCCCGCGTTCCTCATGGCTGCCACGTCCGTATTTCTGCCCAGTATTTTCCAGGAAAAAGGTGGCATGTGGAGCACGCACCACTGCACTGCAAGAGGCAGTGCCAGGTGTTTCCCATCCTGCTGGGATCAAGGCTGCTTCTGGCCCGTGGTTAATGGAGCTCAGCAGAAAAAATGAAGAAAGCAGCCATGGGTGGCCAGAGGTGGCCAGAGGTGACCGGGGATGGCTGATTTCTGCCCTGGGAGCATCCGGAGAGGCTGGGTTGGAGCAAGGAGGAGGAGGAGAGGCTCAGCTGAAGCTGCCACTGAATGCCCACATCTTCCTTTGCTCACTCTGACCCCTCTGCTCCTTCCTCTCTTAGGATTCCCATAGGACACCCCAAGAAATCTGCCTTCCTTACTAGAAAGGTTTCTGTTGCCTGTTTTTCTTCCTTTTTTCCCTCTTCGAAATACTGAAAATTTATGTTTTCACCCATATCAGCTCTCTGATCCTTTCCATTGCACCGCTCAAGCACTTGAGCTGGCAAAAGAGAAAGGAGAGTGTTGGAGGGACACAGCAGAAAGAGAGAGATGGAAATGCAGTTAAGAGAAAAAACCATCAAATAAATGGTGATGGCCATGGTTTGGACGTGGTCGAGCCCTGTCCATGTGACCTGACAGAGCTGTGATGAACCAAAATGTCTTTCTTAGGAGATACATCTCACTTTGTGAGCATGCTAGGGAAAGGAAAAGCAAAATCTTGTTCTGTAGTTCACCCCAAAGGAGTGCTTCATCCTGAAGAGCAGGAGACTGTGAACAGTCTTAATTTCCTCTCATCTCATTTTGATAAGGGGAATTCAGGGTTTGACTGGTTTGCATTAGTTAAAGGACAAGGATCAGACTGAGATGGCAGCTGAAGTCTGGGCAGCTGCACCTGCAGTGGAAATAAGTGAAATAATAATGGAATAATTGAAATACTAATGGAAATAAGGGACAACAAGTGAAAGCTCCCACCAACTAAGAATATTTTCTGGCACTAGACTATGAGTGCTCCTTACAAACCCAAATACAAACCTACCTTGTTTCTTCCAGTAGCCTGATCTCCATGTACCCTCATGTCCTGATGCTTTCTGACCTGTGAGCAGAGTTGATGTCTTTGTGCAGTTGGGACAGAAGCTCCACTGAATGTTTTCAGGGCTGTGCTTGGGTCTTTTTTTGCAGGGGAACTTTACTTCATGTCTACCGGCGTCCCCAGTGCCACGGCTCCCCATGGAGTGGTGTACAAAGTGGTGGACACCTCAAGGTATGAGATGCTCTGGTTGCAAAGCCTGCGCGTGGTGCGGTGCATCCAGGTGTGGATGTGATCTGCTGCCTGGTGATTCACTGCTTGAATGTCAAAAAGGACATTCATTTTTGTGTTTTAAAGAGGAAAACAGCTCAGACAAGGAAACAAGGCCAGTGCTACACCTTCTGGATCCCCTATGCACGTATCTGAGGCTGGGCAAGGCAGGGAATTTTTGTTATATGGGAAGACTTAGAGCTGTTTTTTCCATCTTCCTGTTTTTGAAGCGTCACTATTATTGGCTAAACACCAAATTACTTTCAGCCAGATGTGTAGACTGAGACTTTTGTAGCTTTTATTGTTTTTTAAAGGGATTAAATTGACAGTTTCAGCTGTCTGAGCATTGTGAACCAAACCACTTCTCTGTTTTACGTTGGAACCAGAGCCCAAAGTTAAACAGCCCCCCCAGAGCTGCCGCCTGTTTTGCTCCAACTCTCCTCCGTCAGGAGCTTTTTCCATTAGCTAACACAGTGGAAGAGTTCCTGTAAACCGTGTATGAGGAGGCTGGTATTACGCAACCTTTGCAAAAATAAAGCAAGCAGAAGTCAAAAGGAAGTCATGAGTTTTTAAGTTTGACAAGAAGTTTCTGTAGCACATAGAGTACAGAAAAATCTCACTGGAAAATTCATAGAAGTGGGGAATATCCCTGTGGTGGGAGTTAAGAGAGGAGCTCTTTGCCTTTCACAGCAATCCAAATGCAAACAATGTTAATTATAAAGGAGTGATACCCTCCCCATGCATTTTTGAACCAGTTTGAAAACCTCTGAAGATGGCTGCGGGTAAACAAGCCAGCCGTCTCGAGGGAAAAAGTGATGATGAGCTGGATGTAACCTCTCAGAAGTGAGATATACCTCCACGGCAAACAAATTTCTGTCAAAATCATGCGTCATACTGAGAGAGCGCCTCTGTAAGAAACACCTAGAGCTCTGGTTTGAAATTAATGCCTTTTTGGTACTACTTTTGTAGCAGTTAGTCTTTTGTTTTGGCTTTACGTATGAATAATAGTGTGTTATTTTGCATCTCTAAAGACAGCCTGAAGACTTGCATACCCATGACCTTTATGTCAGAGTTCAACATACACTGTCTAGTTTTGTGATTCTTATTTTCAGTTTGATTAATCTCTTTCTGTATTGCTGGAACCTCCCAGTGTTTTATTTCCTTACTGGATTCAGCAATGGCAAGTGAAAACAGAGCCAGAGACTCCACTGCCTTGTGAATATTTGGACTTTGATCAACAGAGATCTGTGATTGTTTAATGCTGTTTTCTACTGTAAGAGATTACTTGGGTCATTTAAACAGACGTTTATTCTTTTCCCAATGAGCATTACATTCATTGAAGAATAATGGGAAGCAAAGGCTCACAATGCCAAGGGAAAGGAATTAATTGTGCGCCGTATGTGCCCCTTCTTTCTCAGGAGAGCACCACCAGGAAAATGCCGAGTTGAGCCATCGCCAGTGCAAGTCAAGAGCAAACTCATCCCATTCGTGCCAAAGGAGAGTAAGTGTTGCTGGTGCTGTTCATCTCTGGCAGCAAATACAGACTCCAGGCTCACGCTATCTCTTCCCTCTTCAGAATATCCCTAACATTAATTCTTACCAGCTGTTTGGGATCTGAAGAGTTGGCTCAAATAAGGGATAATGTATTTCCCCTCTCCTAGCCATATGAAATCTCCTCTGTAGTTTCAGTCCTTGTACATTTTCCCTTCTCAGTGCTGCCTGTTTCATTACCACCAACCTGTTTCTCCCAGAACTGTTTCTGTACTGAAACCCTGCGCTCAATGGTGCTTTTCAGGGATAAGTGATTTTTTGAAGTGCCTTCAGGTAGTGAGGAGCACATCAGGAGCTGACAGATCTGATGGCTAAAGAGCTGGGAAATGGCTCATTGAGCAAGATGAGGGCTGAGTCATTGGTAGTTGTCAGTGAGAGGATATGGGATGAGAAAAAGCATCTGCTTGATCTGCCATTCAGGTGAATTTTTGGCTTATCCAAACCCTCCAGGGCTGTTTGATTGCTTCATACTGAATGAAGTATTGTACTGCTAAAGCTGGAGGAGTCAGCGATGTAGCTGCATCTGCAGCAAGCCACGTACTATTGATGTTAAGTGCAAAAGCCTAAATACACCATTAGGATCTCAAAATCAGATTAGGCAGCATCACCTTTCTTCTCCCCTGTGCATTTTGTTTACACATGTAAGTACCTAGGCAGCACTCCAACAACTTTGTCATGAAGTTAATATTACTCTAGGAACTCTAGCGTCAGAATACTCTAATTTTTAATTACGTTAATTGTGTTACACTGCATTTGAGTCAGGGACGGTTCCTACAGCTTTGACTTCAGGGAGGAATGAGGGCACTCAGCACCTTGCAAGATTGAGTCGTTAAGGTGGAACAAGATCCAAGGCTAATTATTAACTGTTGACATGGCTGAGCACTCAGCACCTCTTCAGAATCGTTCTCCTTTGCAAGCTGTGCACGCAGTTTCCAAACATCAGTAACTCAGTTTGTGTTCAGCCAGCTTTGCCTCTCTTTCTGCTTATGCATGATTCTCTCTGCAAGTCCAAAGTTCAGGTTTTTAAACTACATACATAACTAAATCTTCTGGGTTTGTTTACAAGGTAGATTTCACCATAAAATAAAACAAAACCAGTGGGAGAGATTCTACTGGGTTTCTCAAGAACTGAATTATGTGTCGGTGAAAACCAAGCATGAAGATTTTGCTTTAGAAGCATGCAAACAGGACGTGTGGCTGTAAATATTTTGCTGTTTTGGTTAGTGTTTAGTGTGAATGTAACAATCACCAAGGCATGCGGCTTGCGTTAGCTGGATGAGTGCATTTATTGGAACTGAATTTAATAAATAGCTTGACAAAGAGTAACGTATAATAACAACTGGATTCAGTGAGGTGAAAAGCACTCCCAGGTGTCCATTCGCTTTCATGCAGTCCCACAAATCATTATATGAGTCCCAGGATTTTTGGGATCAAGGTCCAACAACTGAGGTGTGCACAGGTAAGGCTTTCACATTTATTCTTGCCTTCAGAACCTCAGCTACCAAAGATGGGAATATTTTCATGCCACAAGTATAGTTCCTTTCCAAAAAGTGTTATTTGGAAAAAAAACTGGACCCCTGCAAGGGTTTGTCTCTTGGGGACAATAGATATGAAGTGCAAATAAGACAGTCATAGTTTTCCCAATCTCCGTACTACAAAGCAAATGATGAATGAGAATGGATGCATCTAGGAAACAATTCAGAAAGTCGCGATGTCTTTGCAAATGGATGTGATGCCGTCCCAGCTCGGTAGATTGTTATTCTGAGTAATTCTGGATTGCTTCCTTCTGACAAGCTAAAACTTATTTTCAAGCTAAAAATAGAGTGCATGTGAATAAGTGAGTCCAGCAACGCCTGGAAACTGTGACAGCAAAGAATTTTCAGCTCTTCAGAGTTCAAGGCTCTTTTATTTTTAATTCGTAAGGAAGAAAAAAATCCAACGCCAAATCCTGTTTTATGTGTTGTCCTGGCAACTCCGTTCCTTTGGCACATTCCAGTTGCCAGAGAGAATTGATTTTGAATGTTACTGATTCCAGCTCCTCTGAATAAAGCATCTGGCCCAGTGGGGAGGCCGCTCTCTCTCTGGTAAGGATCCAATCATTAGTAATGAAGAGAAGAGCAGAAATAGTGCCCCTCTTTAAATTCTTTCAGTGGAGGAGAAGGGTATGGTGGGGAACTCCTCTTCTGAAACTCCTGCGCCCACCCTTTAATGGCCAGACTGGGATTTTGCCAATAAAACTGCTTGGAGTTTCTCTCTTGGGTGAGCCTCGCTTGCTGGCATCGAGCCCCGCAGTCCTCTCTGCTAACTAAAAGCAGCCGACGTTTTTCACTGAGGGAGTATTGGCTCACAGGGAGCGTTGTCGCTTCTCAACAGGATCAAGTAAGCAAGTGCCAAGAAAAAAGTTAAGTAAGTCAAAAATTACAGAATCACAGAGTCATTAAGGTTTGAAAAGCCCTCTAAGATCATCCAGACCAACGTCAACCCAACCCCACCATGGCCACTAAACCATGGCCCCAAGTGCCACATCCACACGGTTTGTGAACCAAAAAGGGGGGGGCCCCCCCCCCCTGCCCGGGCCACCCCCTGCCAGTGCTTGGCCACTCTTTCAGTAAAGAAATTATTCCTAATATCCAACCTAACCCTCTCCTGGCACAACTTGAGGCCATGAAGGTGCTGGTTTTGTATAGTTGTCTTTAAGTAGTGTCTGTGGAGTGACACACTCATGGTTTCCTGGGTTTTTCCCCCAACAGAGCTTATTGTGAAAACAACAACGCCACGTCCCCGGCTGAAGGCCACAACCACGGCCCCACGGAGAGGCAGGCCAGGCCTCCAAACCCCCCGCACACCCTCTGTGGACTGGGTGGACCAAGTCCCGCCGCCACCGGGGAACCGAAGCAGGACGCCCACCACCCCAGCGCCGAGCGGCCGGGCCTCCAGGCCCAGGAAGGGAGGAGAGAGGAAGGGGCAGCGCAAGAAGAAGAAACCCCCCGGCACAGCCCCACCGCTGCGAAATGGCGCCGTGAGGCTGATGGATCGGCGACCGGAGCCGCGGCCGGGTGGAGATTTATATCGACGGCGAATGGGGCACGGTGTGCGACGATGGCTGGAGCTCGCTCGGTGCCGCCGTGGTGTGCCGCCAGCTGGGCTTCCCCCACGTGGTGCGGGCCAGCAAGAAGGCAGAATTTGGGGAAGGGACCTCCCTTCGCATTCTCCTGGATGACGTCCAGTGCTCCGGGCAGGAGCAGACGCTGCTGGAGTGCTCCCACGCCGACGTCGGCACGCACAACTGCTCCCACGAGGAGGACGCCGGCGTGGTGTGCAGCCGGGAGGAGGTGGCAGAGTGGTGACAGAGGAGTTTGGGAAGGCACCTGAGGGACTCCAGAGCATCTAAACCAGCATCGGTGCTGGGAATGGTGTGCTCTGCCTTGAGGATGCTGCGTCTGTGCAAAGGGATTTTGCAGTTTTCATCCCTGTCCTTCTGCCTTGGAGGGGCAGAAAAAGCAAAACAAAGCAGAGTTGAGTATGTCGTGGGCAGGGACCGCGTTTGTACGGTGTTTTTTTATAGGAAGAGAGCCCCAAACATCAGCCATTGCAGATTAGAACAAAGATGCATCCTCTTACTCTTTCACTTTTCAAAGTACAACATTCCCAGCTGTGCTTCACAGTGTTTTGCCAAAAAAAACCAACTCCCAAATGACCATGTTTCTCTTTTATGGAAACATTTGCATTGTTTGCCTTGCTTTGCCACCTGCAGCACCGAGTGGTGGCTTCTAAGTGTGCCCAAATCTGTGCCTTTCTTTGCTGAAGGCAAAAGTCGAATTTCTGGTTAACTTCCCATGCACTAGTTTAAAGGGAAGTTATTCTGCTGTAGTGCTTCGTACTGATACAAGCCTATAGGTTCTCCAGGATAACTGCGTCTAAGCAACAGTCAGGTAAACTAGAAAAAACCATAGCATAATGTCTGTAAAACACTGCAGTTTACACTAAGCTAAGGGAAGAGAACATTTGGCCTCTTTCCTCTGAGGTTTAACCCTGAAGATACTTTGTTCATGTTTCTCCATTTCCCCACATACTTTAAAGCCACGTGTTTTCGCATTCAGTTGTCACCGGTGTGAACGATTAGACAAGAGGCAATGAACTGGGGCAATAATCCTGTAATATAATAACAACAGAGTAGTAAACCCCCTCTTTTTAAAGGATATTAAAAAGACCAGAACTCATTTTGTCTGCAGTGTGTTTTTCACCGGAGTGCTGATTGCAGACACATGTTCTCCCTTGGAGTTTCTCTGTATTTGATGGCATTTTGCCTGGTAATTTTTTTTTTCCCCATGTAATCAGCATAGATTTTTATCTTGCTGCTCACACAGAAACATGAGAAATACAAAACCAAACAATATATAATGATTAGTGCATCCAGAAAGGTTCACAAGTAAATCCTTGTATTTAAAGCTCTTACTGCGGGTATTTATTTTAATTCCCCAATTTCAAGTTGGCAGTGTCCTCTTAAATCTAAAACACTGATGTATAGGGTAAAAGTATTTGTTTAAATCTTTTTTCCTGGACTTTCTGATATACCCATTAAATACTATTTGATGTTAAAGAAGACCTTTACTATACAAAAGCAGATGATCAGAAAAGTAGCAGTTTCCCTAGTCCTTATTAAGTATAAAGAGGAGAACAGATGTATAAAGTGCCTTTTGCAAAATGCTTTCATTAGAAAACCTACAAATGCATCAGGAACCAAAGCAGCATTAGGCGCTCTCCATTGCAGTGAAGGTGCAAATGCATTTGTTTTAAGTGTAGAAATTCCCTTCAGGCACATGAAAACACTCGGGGAACAAGAGAGTCCTTTGTAAGTTCTTCTGTTAAAAGAGTTGGCACCTGTTGAGCTGCTGGGAATGAGAGGGCTGGAAGAAAACAGCAAGTGGAGATACGCTCTTTCTTCTTCCAAATTCCTCTTCCGCTTCTTTTGGCTCCTTAGCCAACTTTCAGCTAGGTCTAGCGGTGAGATTTTAACATGAATTTTCATTGTAGATATGCTTTAAAACTTCTGGTTAGAAAAAAGGCCTGTGTAAAAAAATTAAAGACATTGAGATGTTTCGAGGATGTCTGCCATAGACCAATCAGACAGGAATTTCACCATCATTTTCAAGATATTTAAATACTCTTTTTCTAATTTAACTCTTTCTTACCCTACACCTGCTTTAGCACATTTGAGCACAAGCAGAGGCCACCTACACCTTGCGTATCACTGACAGTGACTGCCAGGCAGGCTCTGGTGACAGCTCAAGGCGTGTGGAAATTCAGTAGGAGCGAGCTGTGCCACGGGTGCCACCAGCTTCCCAGGGGAAATATTTATGAGCAGAGGAGGAGACAAGACTGGAAAATAAGGGGTTTTCTCCCCCCCTACATTCACAGAATCACAGAATCACAGAATGTGAGGAGTTGGAAGGGCCCTGGAAAGCTCCCCCAGTGCAACCCCTGCCAGAGCAGGATCACCAGAGCAGTCACACAGGAACACGGCCAGGGCTTTGGGTGTCTCCACACAAGGAGACTCCACAACCTCTCTGGGCAGCCTGGGCCATGCTCTGCCACCCTCACACTCACAAAGTTTGTCCTCATCTTCAGCTTGAACCTCCTGTGCTCCAGCTTGGGACCATTGCCCCTTGTCCTGGCATTGGCCATCCCAGAGCAGAGCCTGGCTCCTTCCTCCTGACACTGCCCTTTCCAAATTTATAAACATTAATGAGTACATTCAAGTAGGTGCATGCCAGGTCAGTACACATGGATGTGTGTGTGTGTGTGTGTGTGTGTGTGTGTGTGTGTGCCTGCCAGCTTGGTGTGTTGGGGAGATATTTCTGACCATTCTGGTCCCTTCTAAGCTTAAAACATTTCTACTCTAAATCCTGGTATTTGTCAGGCTACTTCCCTGGTATTTAAATAAGGAGCTTGTAGTATTCAAAGCACTGAAGTACATGTGCATTTAAATAACCTGATGTAGCATCTGCTGTTTAATAGGATTCTTACTGATAGCATTTTTCTTAATTTAGAAATGCATTTATATGCCAGGACGTCACACAGATTGAGCTTTAGATAAACTGATACGCCCTGCTACTGCATTTGGACATGCCAGCGTACCACCTGGATGCTGATTCAGGATAAAGGATAAAGGATAAAGGATAAAGCCTGCTTTTCCTCCCCGAAAGATGCCAAGAGACATCCTCAAAAGGTCAGCTTGGCATGCGAGGTGCATTGGCCCCGTTAGATACTTTCAGACATAAGCACACAGTTTTTTTCTATATGAAAAGGGGTGTAAGCATCATTTGATAACTAACAAACAACTGCATCCTAAATTTAAGCTTTAAGACTTCATAGTTTTTCCTCTGTTAAATGAATACGACCTCAAACACACCTGACGTGCATCAATACCTTGCTACCTTGTACATGATTTTGCCAAGGTTTTCATGTGCAGGCTTTACCCTGGGGCACAGGAGCAGCTAAAGAGCTGCCTTGAGCAATGTTTTAATGTAGTCAGAAAAGTCCCTGTGATGGAAACAGCAATCATTCCTTGACAGTGATGTGGCAAATAGGTATAAGGATAGGGATGCTATTTTTAAGGGAAAAAAATATATATTTCTAGTGTCCAGCCAGCTGTAAGCACCTTCTTCTTCTTCTTCTTCTTCTTATTATTATTATTATTAACCAGCTTACCAATTACTTGCCCACTCCATGCTGAAAAATCTTGTTGACCAAGGAGGGTCTTTCTTCTTCCAGTCCTTACAGACCCCAGTATACATGAGCTTTATTGGGGTTTTTTTGTACTCACTTTTGAACAGAAGTTACATTTTTATTTTAATTTTATTAATAACTGGATTTAAAATAGGGTCATGTATTGAATTGTGCTGGTAACACAATTTAAATCCACATTTAAGTTGTAGTAGTATTTAAATTTTGTAGCATTAGTTATAATATTGCAATTTGGTTGATATCAGGAAAAAACCCAAATGTTTACATTAAATTATGCATTTTATTTTCTTCCTTTGAGCTGGAGTGTGAATGAATGTAACCACAAGCACACAGCAGTAAATACCTCCCTGTACCTGCGAATGACCAGTAGCAGAGAAGCCATCACTACTTAGTGGGAGGGAGGAGAAGGTAAATATCTCTGGTATATTTGCTAAAAAATTCTGTATGGTCTTTAAACAAGTTCATCTGCCTCACTGCTTTTCACATTGGCTGTTAGAGTAGAAAACAAGGGCGATCAGATATTATTACCTGGCTGTTACAAGAAGAACACGGTGGGTTTTGGAGGTACATTTCAATGAATATTTTGAAATCTGGTTACATTTGGCTCCCAGTTGTGCTCTGAGCTGGGTAACGGTCTGCTGGCATCGAGATGTTCATATCCTGGGGTCAAATACATGCAAATATGAATTTGTCTGTGCTCTCAGGCTATGGTAGATTCAATGATAAACTGAGATGCAGTCATGCAGCAAGAAAGCTTGAAAATATACATTTTCTGTTCTGAATTTACCAATCCCTGCAGCAGAGAACTCTTCTCTTTTGCACTATTAAAAGCAAATAATTCATTACCACAATATAGTGACTCCATGAGATGATCAAATGGAGGAAGGTGAAGGCGCAGCGTGTACAGACACAGCAAACTGGGACACTGTGGCAGAGCCGAGCAAAAGGACCAAATACCCCAAAACAGCAGTCAGTCTGTGGATCCCACCAGGACAGTGTTTCTGCCCAGGGAAGGAGGAGATGCCTGGTAAAACGAGTCCTGAACGTTGCATTTCTGCTGGAGATGGAAGAAACGCGGCGCTCACGCCAGCCCCAGACCCCCACGAGCTCCATATGGACCTTCAGGCAGGGGGTGTGAGGTCTTCGATTGCAAATTCTCCAGGGGAGGTACCAATTTAATCAACATCTGCACTTAACCAGCAGCACACAACAGATGGAGACGTTTAACAATAAAATTAAAAGCTCTTTATTTAGAAAGGTATTTTATTGGTAAATTCAGGTTGCCCCAGGATACCCAGCCCTCTTGGCTAACTGTGTGCTGCAGTATGAGAGATGCTGTGCCTTCTCCTTGCTGCCCTCACAGCCTATATGACACCTCTGGAGAGAAAGCAGTAAATGTTTTCAGACCTAAATAGCGATGAAAAGACAAGAAAAAGAGAGCAGGAGTTTGGATTAACCTTGTCTTGCATCAAGTTTTCAAATTCACCTTGCAGCTTCACACCAGTTAACGGTTCCCAGCTCTCTGTTCGGTTCCCAGGTCTCTCTCGCTCTTTGCATTTATGGGAAGGTGCAAGTTGGCAAAACGTCCACGCGATGGCAGTTCAGTCCCCAGCAGAAAGGTGACAGACGGGGACGTTCAGCGTGTCCAGACCTGCACCCCTTCCTCCTCAGTGCGGCGTGCGGCTCGCAGGCAGGCACTAAACCCAACACGGGTACCTTGTCCTTCACTGAAGGGTATAGGAACACGTCAGAATATCAACAGAAGTTGTTATTAAAGCTTGATAGAATACAAACAAAAGATTTTATTAAAGCTTATCTTTAAAGCCTGAAATATAAGGTAATTTCTGCAAGCTACCCAGGCTGAATCTGAGTGATCAGCTGGTAATTACATTTGCATGAGGAGATTTATTCTGCGAGCTTGCCTGTTCTAGACAGGGATCAGAACTGCATTACCTGGCCTCTCTACCCCATTAAAATGTGTAAAATGCCAACTATCTTACCACCTCCCTGTGAGCTGCTCACAAACAAGGTACAAGCAGGAATTTTCCACGGGAATTATGCTGAGTGATTTCAAATGAAAGGACAGTTTGCAGTTAGTTACAATTTGTTCTAGAAGCATGCTGAAAAAAACATGGATGAAACTCGGAAAATCAGTGTTTCATTAGGAAGTTCACTGAGTGGCTTTAAAGACGTGGTTTCATTAGCAACTTCAGTTTTGAAGCACTTTCTCTGGGTGCTGCTATTCTTGTGATGAGCTATGTCCTTCCTAGTGATGGGTTCATATCAGGAGATCATGACATATTTTGCCTGACCAAATGGAAAGGATGTTAGCTTTTTTCCTGAAAACAAGAGATTGTAAAACCCTGGGGGAAAAAAAATCTAGCTTCAATTAAGGCAAAGAGGAATGGTAGCTAGATAATATTGTTGGCCTCTGAGAATACAACAACAATGTAATTTCCAGATTTAAAAAAAAAATCTGTGTGAAAATGTGTACCCAAAACAGAGGGGAAAATCATCCCAGGGCCGTTGCAATTATTTCAAACCCAAGAAGGAACTGCTGGTTAAAGGAAAGTCAATGTTAAGATTAAATGTAACAGAAATCCAAACAATATTTTACAATACACAACCAGCTTTTGCTCCATGCTGCACTGACACATTTTGGCCTTTTAGCACAGCCATTGCTTCCATTTGGAAACCGAAGCGAGCTGACCCTTGGAGCTGCCTGGCAGACGATTGCTGCATCAGATGGACAAAACCAGGGGGTGCCGTGAGTTACATCCTCTCCCTCCCGCTGCGGAGAGGCAGGGCCATATGGGAGCTGTCGTGGGAGGGGAGCAGGGGAAAGGCACCCCATTGGAAACGGCGGGGGTGAAAAGTCCTGCAGCAGCCTCATGTGGTGCTGGAAATGTCAGAGAGCCACAGGCAGCAAGCAGACACGATAAAAATCCAGGTAGTTCATTAGTATTTTGTCTCTGGCCGGCTGCGTAAAGCTTGTAGGGGAAAAGAGGGTGTGAATGGAGCTGTCTTGTGAACGCCTGACAGGCAGGTTGTGCGCTGCTTTTCCCTCAATGGCAGCAGGGTGTCCTGCTTCTCGTTCCTTTGCCACAATTAGAGCTGTGGGGACGATGGAGATGAATTGCTGCCACCCAGTATGCAAGGGGGGCAGCCTTTGAAGGGATGGAGTGGGCACAGCATCCAGTGGGCATGTGGAAGGGGCCCATTCATTTACCTCCACAGTATCCTATTGCAACTCATTCTTCCATTTAACAATTTGTTATAAAAAAAATCTCTTCCTCTTCTAGACCTGCTGCTGGGTCATTTCAGTGGGTGCCTCCTTGTTCTTGAATTACACAAAGTAATGATTAGTTTGTCCCAATTAATCTCCAAAGCACTGATGGTTTCCCAGCCCCCTGTCACAACCTCCCTCAGCCTCCTTTCCCAGTTTGGAGGCCTCATCTCTTCCATCTCTATTTCTACACCTCTGCTGGGCTGGCAGGAAGGGCACGTGCGGTGTTCGTACAGTGGGTGTGCTCCAGATTTATGGAGTCCTCTGTGTATTAATACAGTCAGGCATCTTGTTTTGCTCAGTCTCCCATTTCCAATCACTGCCCACACTCTTCTTTGGTCTGTACTGAGCATTGCACTGCTATTTCCTGAACCACTGAAAAAAAATTTTATATATATATAT
>NW_010178795.1:0-201 GCF_000695765.1 Mesitornis unicolor
GCAGGGACAGGGACCGGTGGAGGGCAGAGGC
The DNA here is from genome assembly GCF_000695765.1 of Mesitornis unicolor. Lineage (NCBI taxonomy): Eukaryota > Metazoa > Chordata > Aves > Mesitornithiformes > Mesitornithidae > Mesitornis > Mesitornis unicolor. The sequence goes on from NW_010178795.1 coordinate 32, forward strand.
GGGGGGGCACCGACCCAATTCTGCACCCCCAGTGAGTAAACTTTTACTCGTGGCTTTCCCCTGTCCCCATGGGGGTGGCCCGGAGGGACGGTGACCCGGCTGTGTCGTCCCCACAGGGTACCTGCAGCACTGCCTGGCACCCGCCGGCTACGACACCGACAAGAAGCCGG
>NW_010178795.1:379-1499 GCF_000695765.1 Mesitornis unicolor
GCCACCGCCACTCCTGCCCCGAGTGCGGCAAGACCTACGCCACCTCCTCCAACCTCAGCCGGCACAAGCAGACCCACCGCAGCCTGGACAGCAAGATGGCAAGGAAATGTCCCACCTGCGGCAAAGCCTACGTCTCCATGCCCGCCCTGGCCATGCACGTCCTCACCCACAACCTCAAGCACAAGTGCGACGTCTGCGGCAAGGCCTTCAGCCGTCCCTGGCTGCTGCAGGGCCACATGCGGTCCCACACCGGGGAGAAGCCGTTCGGCTGCTCCCACTGCGGCAAAGCCTTCGCCGACCGCTCCAACCTGCGCGCCCACATGCAGACCCACTCCGCCTTCAAGCACTACAAGTGCAAGCAGTGCGAGAAGACCTTCGCCCTCAAGTCGTACCTCAACAAGCACTACGAGTCCGCCTGCTTCAAGGGCTCCGAACACAGCTGTGCAATAGGGAACTAGCCCCCCCAGCCCCTCGAGGCACACCCCAGCCCTGCCTCCATCCCCAGCCCTGTCTGCATTGCCATCCCTGTCCCCATCGTCAGCCCTGTCCCCATCCCTATCCCCATCGGCATCCCAGTCCCCATCCCCATCCTCATCCCTATTGCCATCCCTATCACCTTCCCATCCCCATCCCTGTCCCCATCTTCATCCCAATCCCCATCCCTATCCTTGTCTCCATCCCCGTCCTTATCCCCATCCCTGTCCCCATTGTCATGCCGATCCCCATCCCCATTGTCATCCCGATCCCCATCCCCATCCTCATCCCTATTGCCATCCCTAGCACCATCCCAATCCCCATCCCTGTCCTCATCCCCATTCCGGTCCCGGTCCCCGTTCCAGCTCTCCTGCAGCCGCAGCCGGCCGGTTCGTGGCTGTGCCGTGGTTGTAGGACACATCCCCACAGACTCACTCCCCTCCTGGGATGAGGGTGCTCAGCGCTCCCTGGAAAGGGCCAGATCCGGCCGGGCCCACAGCAGGACCCGGCTCCTCGCCCATGGTCCTCAAGCCCCCCCGCAGCCAGGCAGGTCTCTCTGCGGGGGACTCGCCTGGGGACCTCATCCAGACCCAGGACAGACTTTCCTCCCCCAGCTCGTGACTTCCACCCCTATTTATTTAATTTA
>NW_010178796.1:0-5733 GCF_000695765.1 Mesitornis unicolor
ATCCAGATCATTGATAAAGATGTTAAACTGACTTTTGTCACTGCAGAGTTGAGATATGGGGAATTAATAGGCCTGTCAGAGTCACAAAAAGCTGGACATCTACCAGTGCTGGTCTGTGATCAGAAACACAACTTTCAGCCACATCTGAGCCACTGTATCATAAGAATCAGGCAGGTCTGGGGCAGCAGCTACCCTCAAGCCCTCTGAACCAGCGGAAACAAGGAGGCAGGAAGACAGCTGCCTGCAGGGTGGCTCTAACTGGAGGTGGGAGGGAGCATCTGGATGCAAGTTGGTGCAGATTGCAGCTGTGAGTTCCTGCAGGTTAGCCTGGGACACCTGGTGTGTTTATCTTGCCAGCTCTGTACTTTTATTACTCACTAGAAATGCTGCCAAAGCCGAGGCAACATGCTGACAGCACAGTTTATCTTACCCATAGTTAATAATGGAATTACAGAAATTAGTTTTTATGATAATCGTAAAAAAAATTAAAAAGAGGATGCTATTGGCAGCATGTGATACTGGTGAAATGGCAGTCCTCTTAATTCCCTTCTCTTCCCTTCCCACTAATTTAGCCCACCTGCTCACTTCTGTAGCTCCTGTGATTCACACTCATATCTGTTTTTTAATTGATTCAAGAAGTTGCCATACAAAGAGACGCAACCAGAGAGACTCCTTTTTAGTGCAAACTTGTATGGCACTTAAAAACATGCTGAGTTCAAGGCTGGTTTTTAATGGAAGATAAGCAACATTCATGGACATCTATACCACAATCAGATTTAAGTTTATTTTCCTTTTTGGTAAAAACCAAATGAGCAAGTAACCTTCATGAGATTACTTTGAGGATCCAAATCCAGCTCCCATTAGGCAGAGACTCAAAAATTCCTCACTCATTGGTAATCATCCCATGTTCACAGCACAACCCTCCCTGTAATTCTGTAAAGAGTAACATAGAAAACGATGTACTGCCTCTGTGTTTAAAAAAGTGATTCAAAGCTCTGCTTTTCAACAAGTGAACTGTGATGATTTTGGATCTCTTAAACTAATGTTTCGTAGAGATTAGATGAGCATTTTGAGAGGCATGCTATAACTTCATATTTTACCATTAGGCTACATAATTGCAAAATAGTATCTCCTTTCCTTCAAGAAATACTAGGTCAGGTTCTCCCATCTTTTAGAGGCTGGACTTAACAATCATACCCGTGGGACTTAAGAACCACACCACAGACTCAAAGAATAACTAGAGTTGGATGGGCCTCCTCAGACACCTTGTCCAATCCCCCTGCTCAGAGCAGCATCAGCTTGAGCAGGTTGTCCAGGACTGTGTACAGCTGTATTTCAAGTATCTCCATGAACGGACGCTCCACAAGATCTCTGGGCTATTTGTGGCAGTGTTTAATCACCCTCATGGGATTACAGTGTTTTCCTGTGTTCAGATGGAATTACATGTTTAAGTCTGTGCCCATTGCCTCTTATTCTTTCACTGGTCACCACTGCCCAGCTCTTCTCAGAGCAGTTCCTTTACATGCCTACACTTGAGGTGATTCCAGTGTACATTCTGTTTAGGGTCTACAACTCTGTCCATTAAGACAGTGGATGTAGAATAAATTACATTTAAGAGATGTGTTCTGGTTTGTTTGGACTACTTCCAGCTTGTATTCTTACTGTCTGAATATGTATTTCTATGGGGCTCATGACAATGTTCTCCACAGGCACCTATTCCTACTATATTTCACAAAAAAGCTTGTGCATGAAGTAAACAGCAGTCTCATACACACTACATCTTCTCTGGGTTCAGTTCATTCCTCTGAAGAGATAACTCAAAACCTAGAAACCACTCAGAATGTGCCCCAGTGCTAGGTTTGAGCAATGACTGATCATCCTTCCTGTGCTCCTGTCACTAATTTCCACTTGCTCAGTCAGGGTCAGCATGAGCCAGAGCTAGTAACTCATTTAAGTGAAAAGTTACTCTAGAAAAAAGATTATTCTGAGTGAGATCCATTCCCCAGCTACCCCAGGGAATTTCTGCATGAGTGCTTGTGCTGGCACCACTGTGGGCAGCACAGATCAGTGGTGGTGGCAGCTTATGCCTGTGCTGCAACTGGAAAGCTGTTTGTGAAACCAGACCACCACACTTGGCAGCAAAGCTGCTTCACTAGTTATTTTTCAGCTGGCTCAGCTCACTAATTTACACTTACAATTCATGAACAAAAGGGAATTTCCCATACAAAGGATCATTGCAGGATTAAAGTTATCTATGTTTGCTAAGCAGTGCTGCAGAATTGTTTCCTCCTCAGAAGATGTGCGGATACAACTGTCCTTGATGTACCACTGCACAGCGAACTGTTGTTAAAGAGCAAAATGGAATTGAACACTCTATGTATCGTGTAATTCACACTGCACAGTCACCGTGTTTTACCTACAGCTCCAATTCTTATCCTTAGGTAACCAGATAACAAAACCTTTTTTTTTGTGATTTTTTTTTTCCTTTTAAAAGCTTTGTCTTTCACTGTACATGTGATAATTTTTAACCCTTAATTCTACAGAAAGAACCATACTGTCTGATTGGATAGGATTGCATATACTGTTCATAGCTTTCCCAGGCTCTTAAGTATCATGTAAGATGTGCATTTTTAAAGATCTGAGCATAAAACAAATACATCATGGCTGTATTTTCACACATAGAGCCTTCCTTTATTGCTTCTTGCAGAAAGCAAGCATCATCTAGTGATAGCATTTTTTGACACAGGAAGCAAGTATTCTGGTTTTGACAGAAAGTAATTAAAAGGGAAGCCACTGAATCTGCTGAAAATCCCTCATTTCCACTTTTTTTACAAATATACAAGTATTGATAGATTTAGATCAGAACAGCCTGATCAGCCAAAGGTAATTCCACTTTCATTAGGTAACTGTCCCATTTTGTGTGTGATTTTTTTTTTGGACAGTTCACAAGGTCGCTATAAACTATTAAAATGTTATCACAATCACTGTAATTCATTCTGTGAGTAAATAAAAAAAAAAAAAGGAAAGAATACCTGGAAAAGATGAATGTATAAATTGTAAAAAAGCAAATTTAAATATTTGTTAAAGTAGTATTTGTTAAAACTCAAGATTTCCTCAGTGATTTTTCAAACTTAGCATCTAACTTATTAAAGAGTAACTTATTTTAAATATAACACCTTTTTTATAATTCCTTATTTTAAACACTAGTACTTATTGCTTGCTTGTTCTGCCCACTTCTGGGGTAGGCTATTCTCAATTGTTCAGGAAAATTTATCAACAAAAATACTGTGGCTTACTATTTTTAATCAAATTATTTCACCCCTGCTCTTTTCAGGTATTTGTAGAATAACTTTAACTCAGTTTCCTTTATGCAGTTCCATCATTCATTCACAAATAGCAGCTAGACCTCATAACACCACAATGTCTTCAAAGACAAAGAGTAGCTCTGGTTGCGTTCACACATGCAGGCTTGCACAGGAATCATCAGATTCACAGGCTGAGAACTGGTTTGTGAAGTACAGTTTTGATGTTTATACTGCTTCTACTCTCATTCACTCTTAAACTCTCCTATGGTCTCATAATTGTAATTAATTTTGGTATGATATGGAGTAGAGACTGCATCTGCAAAGCTTAAAATAATTTCCCAAACCCTAAAGTGTAATTTTTTTTTAATGAGTACTAGAATTGCTAAAAAGAGACCCATTGCTAAAACTGCACTGATTATTGACAACAATGAACAATACTCTTTGAGTCATATATTACCAATAAATCATGTCAGATAAGGGTGCTAGAAGGTGAGAGAAAAAGAAAACTGGTTTAAATTCTGGTTTTCATTTCTTTAAAAATAATACATTTCACACTAAAGCAAACTAGATAATCATGGAATTTCCAGTAAAATATCACTTTTTAGGAGCTGAAGCATGTGAAATGTAGCATGATATCATCTTGTATCATGTACTGTCATATGATATGCAGCTAATGCTGCCACAGCACACATATTTCCATTAAATATCTATTTTTTATTTTCTGATTTTAAAGTTTTCAATTTTATTATTTTTAAAAATACCTTTTTGTTTCACAACTTTCATAAAAATATGTATGATTTAACAAATCAATTTTTGCATAGCATAATTCTAGCAACTGTTTTATGAGAAAACTGCCTTACAGGTTTCAACAGGATACAGTATAAGCAATGACCTTTTCAAGTGAAATGCAAATTGCAAAACAATTGCAGTCGTCAAATCGCCCAGGGGAACATCCATTAAGTCCGTCTCCAGTCAGGTTTCCTAAGAAGTGCTTTTTGTGTGTCTGGACTGCTACCTTTTGACCTTGATATGCAGCCAGTTCTACTCAGCAACCTTTACACCATGCTATCTGTTCCCTTTTCCCATCTGATCCTCATTAGAAACAACTTTCTTCCTGTTTTGTAAGAGAAATAGGAAATCTGCTCATCTAGACTGATGCAGTCCAAGACACTCACTGCCAGTTAAACAGTCTAACTGCAAAATGTTAGGGGAGTTGAAAAAGGCAAACAGCTTATAGAAAATGCTAAGTGACAGAGAATTAGAAAAATACTGGAATCCTGAAAATTTAAACTGTATTATGGTGCTACTTAGCTTCTCATCTTCCCTTCTTTTCTATATACCTACTGTGTGAGATACACTAAATTGAAATAGTGTGGTGTTTTCAAGGTTAAGTACCCACAGCAATAGACTTAACTGACCTCCTGCAGAAAGCACGGCAGCCTGCAAAAATAGCAAGATCTGCAAATGTGAAACAACTGACACATATATAACTTCCCCATAAAAAGAGCCCCTGTATTTCTTCTTCTCCCATGGCACCACAGGGGAGCAACCCCTCATTCCGCAGCTACCCCTGCACCTGTGGCTTTCATGCAGTGCTGAGCAGTTCCCTGTTCACGGCACCTCTCAGCTGCACTGCTGCCTCCCCAGGGTGCGTGTTCTGCCTTCACCGCGCTGCCACTGACAGGTTTTACTTGCTCTCTTGAATTTTTTGGAGCTGCTAGGGAACTGGCAAGGATAAGAAAATTAATTTATTTTTCCAGTGCTGAAGTTTATAATGCAAATAGGTGCTTCTCCCCATGTGAGGCATAGCCTAGTCACTGGCTTTTGATTCTCCTGAGACATAAAGATTATTTAACCTTTAAACTTCTTCATTAAAGATTTTTTCAGAATATCTCTTTTTACCTATTTTCCTGGTTTACAAAGGGAATGTAACTGAATTCTTATTTTTTTCACATAGCCATCTTTTTCTGTAGCAACTAGCTTAGCTTGTGTCACCACAGTCATGATGCTGTCATATTCCAGCTATAAAATTAAAACAAGCAGATCAGTAAGTACAGTACAATAAATAGAAAACAGGAAGTAAAAGATGTTTTCTTTAATATAATTATTTCAGTAAATACAGTGTGGTAGCAGAAGCGCAAGTACTACAGAACATGTGAATTACAGCAATTACCTGAACTTCGGATAGCAGTCATAGTAACTCACTCAGTGTTTCTATTTATGTGTGTGGGTAGTCTGTAACATCTAAAATGTCAAAAAAAAAAAGAAAAAAATATTTTGTAAAGTAAAGCATGTTTAATAGATAGGAAGAAAGTACAAATTATAAAGGAAAAACATTACTGTAACTTGAGCTGAATCTGTTAGCCTATGAAGGACGTAAATTGCAGGAAGACCATCCACAATAATCACAGAATCACAGAATCACAGA
>NW_010178797.1:0-16860 GCF_000695765.1 Mesitornis unicolor
GCAGGACCCAGCCCTTGGCCTTGTTGAAGCTTGTTTTGGTTTTGGCCAGCCTTGGTATGCAAGTTGCCACTGCAATCAAAGTCTTTAGCAGTTTTGAGCACTTTTAGCCAAGTGCAGAAGTTGAGGGGAGCGAAAGCCAGGGCAGCTGACCCAAGCTGGCCAGCGAAAGTATCTCATACCATAAATGTCACGCTCACCATAAGTTGGGGAGGTTACTGAGGACTGCCCTCTTTCCTCGATGGACCTGGAGGGTCTCACCCACCGTTCTGCTCCCAGTGCCTTCTTCCCCATCGTGCTCCCTCTGGAGCTGTGGTGCTCACGGTGTTTGTCGTTCACTGCTGGGAACGCACAGCTCATGCCCTCTATATGGTCTGAGTGTAACATTTTGTATTTTATATTAATATTGCTATTATATTAGTTTCTTATTAATATTGTATTAAATCTGTTTCTATTTCAACCCACGAGTCTCCTTTCCTTTTCCCAATTCCACTTCCTGGCTGGTGAGAGATCGTTTTGTGACAGAACGACTACCTAAACGAAGCCTAATACTGCACCTTGAAGCACAGAGTGGAAGCAAAAAATCAATTTTAAAAAAAAATAACCTTGTTTGCCTTTGCTATGAGGGTCAGAAGTATCTTGTTATCCTCAAATATGCCTCAGCCTGCCTGGGGTCTGCAAAGCTCCCTGAAATCCTGTGCAGTTAATTAGGTCTTTACTTGTTCCTGAGACCCCTGCAGAGGCAGATGCTTTAACCTGGATACCAGATGCACCAGGAGCGATTTAGAAATGCAAGAGAAAACAGGGGAAGCAGCCAAGGAGAGAAGAACGAGGTAAAGGGGGTGCTTCAGGAGCACAAAATGCAGGATAAAAGGGAAGCGGGGCTTGTAGCTAAAGGGGATGAGCTCTTTGTCATCTCAAATCAACAGAGGACAAAGGGAAGGTGGGTACCCTTGTCGCAACCTGGAATTTCGAGATCATGAACAAAATTTTCTCTGTTTTGTCCTCCATAGGTAGCGCAGAAGAACAAAGAGCCATTGAATATTAAATCTTGGTTTGCTCTGCTTTGGTTGCTTTTCATTCCCCATTTGTGTATATTTAATAACTCTCCTTGTTGGCCAACAGCTATGGCTGAAGTCAGAAGGAAAGAGGAACCAGAGCAGGGTAAGGGCAGGGAAAACTTGAAAGTAATCCAAATTTTAACACGTGGGCAACTCTGTTTCGGTTGGTGCCTCCTCACATTGATAATTGTAACCCCTTGTGCTGCTATGAAGATGAAAGCTGTTGTTGCAATGGGTCATTAACAGTGTTAACACTTCAGGATGGGGTTTAAAAATGGTAATAACCTGATTTGGAGAGGTTATCCTTATTCTGACCGGTTGAAAATGAGTGTAAATGAGGGGAATTAAAACAGAGCTTGGACATCTGAGTGACCTGAGAGATGTGAATGGAGAATAGCACAACCTGAGGTTAAACTGAACGTAAAATCCCAGAATACAGCGGTAACTGAAACCAGAATTAAGACACTTTCTCCTTTTGAAATCAGGGATACTTCCTGAGCAAAAGAAACCCACATATTTAGCAATGTAAGACTTCCCTACGGTGACAAGGCAGCAGGGTGCCCTGCTGTTGCATCACCAAAAATATTTAGGGTATTTCTTTTTACAATAGTGTTCAGTTCTGGACCCCTCACTAGAAGAAGGATGTTGAGATTCTGGAGCGTGTTCAGAGAAGAGCCACAAGGATGGGGAGGGCTCTGGAGAACAAGCCTGATGAGGAGCGGCTGAGGGAACTGGGCTTGTTTAGCCTGGAGAAGAGAAGGCTGAGGGGAGACCTCAGCACCACCTCCAACTGCCTCAAGGGAGCTTGTGGAGAGGTGGGTGCTGGGCTCTTCTCCCAGGTGATGGGGGATAGAACAAGGGGAAACGGCACCAAGCTGTGCCAAGGGAGGTTCAGGTTAGAGAGGAGGAGGAAGTTCTTTACTGAGAGGGTCGTCAGAAGCTGGCACAGGCTGCCCAGGGAGGTGGTGGAGTCCCCATCCCTGGATGTATTTAAAGAGCGGGTAGATGAGGTACTTAGGGATATGGTTTAGGGGGTAGACAGGAACGGTTGGACGTGATGATCTCAGAGGTCTTTTCCAACCGTGCGATTCTGTGATTCTGTGAATAGCAAGGTCCAGCAAAAACGTGACCCCCAAATTAAAGGACATATTTACAGTATGGACACACAACTGGGTTAGGTGTAATGGTATCAAACATCATGAGAGGCCCAAGAGATACTATTTTATGAGCTGAAAGCTTTTAACTCCTTCCCCATAGAAACTCAAAGCAAGAATTGCCTAAATTAGGCGGTACCACACATCATTTCCAATGAAAATGAACATCAGATTTCAGAATCAAATGAAACTTTAATGATGTCGTATTGGAATCATAAAACACGGACAAAGGAAATAGAAATGTGCAAATTTTGTACAAGAAAAAGGATAAAAACCTGGAGAATCCTGTTAGTGTTACTACAGCTTGTACTCAAATTCAACTCCTTGAGGTTGAGATTACTGTCAGCTCCCTCAGCAATGGCCTCTTACCACTGAAATACCTATCACCACAAAGATACAGTACATAAAATCTGATGTCCACCTTCATTTAAGTTCCAAGCCTGGCAATGAAATAGGACCACTTTATTAAGAGACGTGAGCTAAGATATCACAGATAGCAAACAAGAAATAATACAGCCAGATAATGTATGTCTGGGCAAACTGTGCTCCCATTAGCCCAAATTATTTGCCAGTCACTATGGTTAATCAATATTAAGGCCTGAAAGTTTGCTAACAGTGTAGTGACAGATGTAGAAATACACTGTGAAAATGCAGATAAAACACATGGAGAATGGTCGTGATTTGGCAGTGTTTCTATCACCCAATGACTCTTACACACCTGGGAAGAGGAACTGGGAAAAGGAAAGGAGACTCGTGGGTTGAAATAGTAACAGATGTAATAAATAATAATAAGAAAAAGCAGTATTAATATTAAGTATACAGAGTCATACTCAGCTGATATAGTGGAGGAGTAGGCCTCAGAAGCAGAATTACAGGCAAGACCCTGAATATTGTGTCCAGTTTTGGGCCCTCAGGTCAAGAAGGACAGGAACTGCTTGAAGGAGTCCAGTAGGGCCATCAAGATGAGATGCTGGAGGAAGTGGAGCATCTCCTGCTGAGGAGCGGCTGAGGGAGCTGGGGCTCTTGAGCTTGGAGCAGAGGAGCCTGAGGGGTGCCCTCATTCCTGGGGATCCATTTGGAAAGGGCAGTGTCAGGAGGAAGGAGCCAGGCTCTGCTCTGGGATGTCCAATGGCAGGACAAGGGGCAATGGTCCCAAGCTGGAGCACAGGAGGTTCAAGCTGCAGATGAGGCCAAAGTTTGTGAGTGTGAGGGTTATGGAGCATGGCCCAGGCTGCCCAGAGAGGTTGTGGAGTCTCCTTGTGTGGAGACACCCAAAGCCCTGGCCGTGTTCCTGTGTGACTGCTCTGGTGATCCTGCTCTGGGGGGTTGCACTGGGGGAGCTTTCCAGGTCCCTTCCTACTCCCCATATTCTGGGATTGATTCTGTGACCCTCTTGAGGTGACAGCCATTGAGGAAAGAGGGCCATCCCCAGCAAACTCCCAAATTTATAGTGAGCATGATGTTTAAGATGTGGAATAATTTCAGTTGGAGTCAGCTTGCGGTCAACTACCCTGGGTTCTGTTCCCCCAAAACGTCTGCACCTGGGTAACTCAAGACCTTGACCACCACATACCAGTACTGTCCAAAAACTAAAACTAAAGCTAAAACTTTCTTATCAGTTCATTCCCATGAAATCAAGTGTTGTAGTCCTTACAGAAATGCAGCTTTCCTGAACAGACAACTGATTCCAGTATTTTATCCCAGTAAACCAGGACAACTGCTCATCCTCTGCTGCAGTCAGGACCTTGTAGTATGGGATCCCTTGAGTAAACTCACTACTGAGACACAATGAATACAGTGAGGACCAAGCTGACAGTCAGCAATAAATCTTTCACTGATGTTTCTTTGAGATTTGGTCACCCAAAGCCATAGCTGTGTTGCCGTTGTCTTGGCATCCTGTATTTGAGCCTCGATGTCAGCTTTTGTTCTCCTCCTCTCATAAGGAAACAGCATCAGTTTGCCCTCACATACTATTTAATATTGTTAGGAGGATTATGCTCATTGCCACTAGCAGCTCCGCATCCCCTCCAGTTCTGCAATACCTCGTTTGAGCCAGGATTGGAAACACACAGCTGCGAATTCCCACAAATACACTATATGTGATTCCTTTACGTACCATCTTTTATGTAGCTGAAGAATTCACTTGCTTGTTCTCTATCAAACTGCTTACCAAGCAGAGCTCTTCACAGATCTGTCTGCAAGGATGTGCTTGTCCTTTTCCTGAAAGATGTAGTAGAAGAGCAGTTTTTCTCCCACTGCATTTTGCATTGCAATTCCCACCCACGTTACCTGCCACCGTGTTGCTGCTCTTTTGATTGGCATCGATTCCTTTTGGATGCAGGACTCCAGCTCCCTGACTTGGGCAGAGCCAGGGCTGTGCTGCGATGCAGGGGAGATGCTGAGAGACCAAGAGGAAAGGACAGACAAGGAGATGAAGTTCAGAAAGAGGAAAGAAGAGACCTTCATGGTGCAGAAAGAAACCGTGGGATGTCCATATGGAGGAGCTATGTCTGCTACAAGAGGAAGGTGGATGGAGGTACTCAGCACTGGTGAGGCCGCCCCTCGAATCCCTGGGGTCAGTTTTGGGCCCCTCCCTCACAGAAGGACATTGAGGGGCTGGAGTGTGGGCAGAGAAGGGCAAGGGAGCTGAGGAGGGGTCTGGAGCAGCCGAATGCTGGGGAGCAATGAGGGAGCTGGGGGGTTCAAGTGGAGAAGAGGAGCTGAGGGGAGACCTTATCCCCTCTGCAGCTCCTGAAAGGAGGGGGTAGCGAGGGGGGGTCGGGCTCTGCTCCCCATAACAAGCGATGGGACAAGAGGAAATGGCCTCAAGTTGTGCCAGAGGAGGGTTAGGGTGGATTTTGGGAACAGTTTCTTCATGGAAAGGGTTCTGAGGGACTGGAAGAGGCTGCCCAGGGCAGTGGTGGAGTCCCCATCCCTGAAGAGGTTTAAAAGACAAGGAGATGAGGTGCTGAGGGCCATGGTTTAGTGGTGGACAGGTTATAGTTGGACTCATTGATCTTAAAGGTCTTTTCCAACCGAATGATTCTGTGAACCTATGAAATAAAGTCTGCCTGGAAGAGCAGTGGGAATAAGGAGGAGAAGCAGCAGGGAGAGGAGAAACTGCAGTTCATGTCTTCATTTAAAGTAGAAACTCTGTGTGATCTGGGATAGCTGTGTGATCCACCCCATCTCAATTTAGCACTCAACTGTGGTACCCAGGCTTCCTAAGCGAGATGTCCCATCCACCTTCAACACCAGGAGCCCCTGGGCAAGCTGCACCCTTGGGACCTGTCTCAGCTCTTCCCCTGGGTTCATGGGGAACCCTGCACAGCCAGGTCTCTCATTTCCACCCCATCACCAGGTACCTTAACGCCAGAGGACACAAATCCCTGCCTCCATTCTTCAAAATCGCACACTTCAGTCTGCAAAGTGGTGGCCACAGGATTCCTCCTCCATAGAGGGGTTGTGGCAAGGATGGATTTGGAAATGCTTGGGAAGGGTTTGGGCACTGCGTGGGTACAGGCGTGAAGGAGGGCAGTAGTGAAAGAGTAGAGAAAAGAGACAGAAATGAGAAAAATTGAAAGTCAGTTGGAAAAGAGCTGCATCTCATGGAGAACTTTTTAGAGAAGCAGAGGGATGAAAATCAATCTGAAGAAAGCACATTAAATGAGGGAAATGGCAACAACAAAAAAGTGGAGAATAGGAAAAGAAAAAGAAGTTGAGCCCACAGGGACCGTAAAGTGAGTCGTTATTTTTGTGGAGACTTTCCACTTCTTTTATTCAATCTTTTGAATGCGAATTTTATTAGTGGCTTTGGTTCTGCCCTTGTGAACCAGGCAGCAGCACCAGCAGCAGACTGGGAGGAGGTGGGATGCTCTTGGAAGGCGAGCATCACCCTCTTTCTCCTGAGAAGCTGGTGGGGTTAACCCCGCTGCCAGCAAGATCTGCCAAGAGGCCATGGCTTCTGGTATTATGAGTGTCGATTCGCTTCTTAGAAAGCATAACCTTCCTCTGTAAGGGTTCTTTTAGGAGGGTTTACCTTGCTGAAAAACAGAGAAAATACTGTTAGAAAAGGCGGATGGAATTCCACGACTGATGGGAAACCTCTTCGTGGGAAAATGCACATTGATGTTACATTGGCTGCAAAGTAACAGTTAATTACGGCTGGACTCAATGATCTGAAAGGTCTTTTCCAACCTAAATGACTCTACAAACAGGCTATGAAATAGCATCCAAAAAGCCAGATTATAAGACCAGCGCTGTACACTTGGAAATGTCCATCTTTTGGGTAGTTCTTTGCCCCAGAGTTTTGTGCAGCCATTAAAACCATCTTGATAAACATGAGTTGGGATAACTGGGGCAATTCTAAGTTATAGCAGAGGATATTACCTAAATTAAGAGTCCAGGGCTTGGGTCTTCAGGATTTTGGGGTCATGGCTACGCTGCAGATGTGACTTGATAGGCTGAGAAAGTGTCTGGACTTCCCCTCACTGATAGCATAGAGGATAACACCACTTCCCACAGTACCAGATCAGAAGGTTTGATTTGTATTTGCATAGTGCTTTAAGATCCTGGCATCAAAATGCTGCTCCTCAGCTCGAGGAAGGATTTTTTTCTCTGCGTCAGGATTTCTCCTGAACACGTCTTGGGTTCTTTTTTTCGTTGATTTCTCAGGTTTTTTTTAACTCTACCTCTCCGTTCCCTTAGAGGCTTGGTTTCTCATCTTTCTACTTGATCTTCTACATCAGAGAGCGGCTGCTGCTACAGCCACGCGGCGCTCCCTCTGCCCATGCACATGACAAATTAATCTAACGTTTCACATCAGAGCAATACTTTTTATTTCTTCCATCCCTTTTGTTCTCCTCGTCGCAGCTCTTCTCAAATTGTGCTCCTGGCCTCCCCGGGGATGCTCTGTTTTCTTCCCAGAGAGACCACAGCAAGTCCAAGGACAGTGGGGAAAAAAAAAATGAAATATTATTTTCTTGCTGGCTTAGTGATTTTCATTTAGGATTCAGCAAATGCAGAGCCATCTGCTATGTATGAAATATCCAATAATAGTCCTCCAGTTGCTGAATTCTGAGTGGAAACAAGCCAGCAAGGGAGGCAGAGAGCCTGGCTTGCCTCGAACCTCCTCTGCAAGCGTACACAGGCAAACTGCACCAACGTCTTTGCCACCTGATCCTAGCGCTGTTTCCAAAAATACAGGTAACCTGAAGACAGAATTGGAGGTCGAAGAAAGGGGACATTGAGTTTTCCCTCTTTTGGTGATCCTTTACATTGCTTTTTTTGAAATTTTATGTGTATGTGGTGACACGGGGCCTTACAGAAACATAAAATAACAGCGTTTACTCATATCAAGTCTGATTCCCTCCCACCAAGCCTAGTAGGGGCCTTCATCAAACATCAAACCACTGGGAATATGCTCAGGAGCTAAAATATGATCCCTAAGATCCAAGGCAGTGGCTGGTAAGTAAAAAAGAGACATAGAAATCTTGGCGGCAGGCAGCTTAGTGTATAAAAGCTCCTTGCAGCTTTTCATGCCCAAATCCGCTTTGTTTCCCTGCAGACACACGGCATTTTGGGTGCTCCCTCCGACACAGGTCTTTGCTTTCTGCTACTTTCCCTGAGCTTCCCTGCTTTTGCCAAAATTCCTTAATCTTCCCTCCTTTTCTGAAGTTAATACTGTGTTATCTGCCAAATTAGCCAATAATACTGACTTAAAGCATCGGTTTTAGAGCTGTTGGGCTGCACAATTAAATGGGGATGATTCAAAGTTTTGCCAAAGCCACTGTTTGGGATCATCAGCGCTGCTGGGCAGAGCTTACCTGGACTGAGGGCTTTAGGATTAGCACAGCCACACTGATATAAATGTGCACTTGTAGCCCAAAAACCAACCACATCCTGGGCTGCATCACAAGCAGTGTGGGCAGCAGGGCCAGGGAGTGGGTGATTCTGCCCCTCTGCTCTGCTCTGGTCAGACCTCCCCTGTAGGGCTGTGTCCAGCTCTGGGCCCCACCAGCAGAGGCCATGGAGCTGTTGGAGTCCAGAGGAGGCCACGGAGATGCTGAGGGGCTGGAGCAGCTCTGCTCTGGAGACAGCTGAGAGAGTTGGGGCTGTTCAGCCTGGAGCAGAGAAGAGAAGAGAAGGCTGCGGGGAGACCTTAGAGCACCTTCCAGGACCTGAAGGGGACAGGAAAGCTGGGGAGGGACTTCTGACAAGGGATGGAGTGATGGGATGAGGGGGCATGGCTTCAAACTGGAAGAGGGGAGATTTAGGTTCAATATAAGGAGGAAATTCCTGGCTGTGAGGTGGTGAGGCCCTGTCCCAGGTTGCCCAGAGAAGCTGTGGGTGCCCCCTCCCTGGCAGTGCCCAAGGCCGGGGCGGATGGGGCTTGGATCAGCCTGGGCTGGTGGAGGTGTCCCTGCCCATGGGGGTTGCACTGGGGGGGCTGTGAGGTCCCTTCCCACCCAAACCATGCTGTGATTCGATGATGCTATGATGCAAACTTTACATTTGTAAAGAATTGGTGTAAATCTTGACTTGCCGAGAATGCAGTTTGTGAGTACTTAACCAGAACTTTGCTAGAGGCTGAATAACAAGAGACAAAAAATCACTTGGTCCAGGGAAAAGGAGCCTAGATGGGATTATCTAGCACCCTGTCCAGTCAAGTCTTGAAATCTTCAAGCAATGTGGGTTCTACCACATCCCTGGAGAGGTTGTTGAAGTGATTGCTTGCACTCATTGTAAAATAAAGCCTTCCTTTCCTACTTATTTTTCTTACTTTCCTTAATTTTTTCTTGGCAGCTGTAATGACAAACACGATTCATTAGGTGCAAAACGAAGCTCCGGTTTCTGCAGCTCCGTGGGAAGAGCTGGACTCTGCAGCAGATCGTTTGCCCATGCAACCATGAATTTCACTGATTTCTGAAGATGAAAGAGCAGCTGTAATAAATCATCCGTGCAAGCATCTGTGGTGGGAAGGAGAGGACCTCAGCCTTGCATGGAGATGGTGTTGGGCACTGTGCTGTGGGCACGGTCGGTGCTGGGACCATGGCTCCCGGGGCTGCATCCAGCAAAGGGGAGCAGAGACCTGCAGGCACCGCCTGGTTGTCCTGATTAGAGCTAAACAGAACTCATTTTCTATTCAGTGATTTCACTTTCCAGCTCAGTCTCTTCTCAGGGGCTGAACTTGCTGAAACCAGCAGCATGGTTTTCCAGACAGTGTGCACTGCTACGAGTGATCATCACAAGGCCACTGTCTCACCATGGGGGCCGTGTCTGTGCTTATTTGGGGGAACAGACCCAAACCTGCCCAACCAGGGATTGCATCCCACACATGCCACACTCAGTGCAAAGCCCAGGGATACCCAGGGTCTCAACCCTTCCACCTTGGACCCTTCCTTCCCTCTCCACCCCTGCAATGGCCCAAGGCCCAGCAGACCCTGCTGCTTCGGCTGCCTCTGATCCTGAGCCCTGTGTTCCTGCATCAGCTCCCAGTGCTGCTGGGGCTGCACTGGGACTTTTCCAGTGCTCCCAGAGCCTCTTTGGGGGAGGATTTTAGATTGGTTTTGTATCTGTATCTGTACATATCTGTAGATATTTCATTAATTTCCTATTCACATGATTATCCTGTAGTATCAGTAGTATTGTTTCATTCAATCTGTTGTTTTCTTTTCCAACCCGTAAAGTCTCTCTCCCTTCTTCTCTTTTCTCTTCCCTTCTGGGGAGGGTAGAGAGGTTCTTAGAGAGCATCTGTCCAGCATTTAGTGGCCAGCCCAGCCTTAAACCACAACACTGGTAAAGAATAATCCTGTATTTCATCAGAATTAACATCAGAGGGGCAAAAATGCAATTATTTTTGTCTGGTCATCTGTGCAGGACTGAGGTAAAGGGGAGAAGATGCTCTGCAGGTACAGCGATGCTCTGCAGGTAAGGGGATGCTCTGCAGGTACAGCGATGCTCTGCAGGTAAGGGGATGCTCTGCAGGAAAGGTGATGCTTTGCAGGAAACTACAGAGAAGGCAAAGCAGGAAAAATCTTCCTGAATTACTTATAAATATATTTTAATTTTTTGAAAAAATAACCCCAGGTAGTTTACATGGTAACAGGTGAGCAGATATGCATTTGCACACCCTCTTAAGGCAGGAGGGATGCTGAGAAGGGACCCAACCCACAGGGAGATGGAGGAGGAGGAGGCCCCCGAGGAAGCACCCTATGATGTGCCAAGTCCCCCGGAAAGGCAAACAGGGTTTTTCCTTGGTGGAGAAAAACCTGGTGCAAAGCTCAGAAGTACAGGTGCTGGGCTAATATAAAAGGCTGTGTATTGATGTGATTTCTGCTCATAATTCAGCCCACGTTAGTAAAATCTCCAAGAAATTGTAGTTCACAAGTCTCTGCTTCATCTTCACAGGTCAGACAGCTTTGATGCCTCACTGAGATAAGCAGCACGGGCACCTCCAAGCCAGACTCATTTGGATTTTGCAGCTGATTTTATGCCCTTTGGAGAGCTCCACGGTTCAGGTTTGCCTCTGCCAGGGAATGGGCAATGCCCAAACTGGGCATCACGACCCCTGAGAGGTCCTCTCTTTTAGCTTAAAACCATCATCCCTTGTCCTGTTGCTACAGACCCTATTAAAAGTATGTATATCATGGTTAAAAAATGTATATAATGGTTAAAAATTTATATCATGGTTAAAAAATGTATATCATGGTTAAAAAATGTATATCATGGTTAAAAAATGTATAACATGGTTTAAAAATGTATATAATGGTTAAAAATGTATATCATGGTTAAAAAAAGGTATATAATGGTTAAAACATTGATATCATTGTTAAAAAATTCATATTGTGGTTAAAACATTTATGTGGTTGTTAAAAGGAGGCCAGCAGGGTCACTGTGACTCTGTATGAGTTATCCCCAGCTCTCAGACTGCCCCTTGGAGCCCCTAAGGAGGAGGAAGCAAACTGAGAAATGCCCTAATTTATATAGATAAGATAAGGGTAAAATCCACCTGCACCATCCTCCCGTAACCCTGTGCCCAACACAGCATCGCTGCGTTTGCAGATGAATGGGGCTGCTTCATTAATAGTTGATGCCCGGGCCAGAAAACTCATTGATTTAAAATCATTAGTGGGATGGAAAAGGCTCATCCCATGGATTAGAAACGGTCTGAGCAACTTCTCATTTCAGATTTTCCCTTCAGATTCAGTAGTTTTTCTCTCAGCCTCCTTAGATACCATCGCGTTGGGTGTAATAAGGAGATGAGCAGACTCCGATGCCATTAAATGACAGATAAACAACGCAGCCATCGTCATCGCTGCCGACATTAGGTGTGTGGCATTCCCAGTGCTGTGATCTATGGGAGAACGACAAGAAAATCCCCAAATTTTATCCTAAAAAGGAAACCGTGCGGCTATGAATGAATCTTTGTGCCGCTAACGAACCCCGTTGCCAGAGCTTGGCTGGTATTTTAGGGTAGCTATATTCAAGGCAATAAAAATGGGCTTATTTTTACGTTTATGCAATTAGAAATATGAATGTGTGAGGGAAAACACTTTATCCCAGGAAAATTCCCTATTACAGACACTTGCTGGAACTCCTGCTTTATAGAGGGGCATGAAAAACAAGGCACCGGTGAGCTCAGGAAGGCTGATGTAGATGCAGCCATGTCAGCAGATGAGTTTTCTCATTTTTGGGATAATATTGAGCCCACTGAATTTCTGCCGTGCCCACGACACCACTCAGAACATCTTGTACACGCTGTGTACCCCTATTTTGAGGTCTTGAAGACCTTGGTTTCATGGGCCAATGGCTCCATTCACCATTTTCCTGACTCCTGGACAGCCACCGACCTCGCCTCCATTTGCACCGGGTCCCAAATCCCCTCCTTGCTGCAGTGGGTGATAAAAAATGAGAAATCAAAGTTGCCATCTTCCCACAGGTCTCATGCAGTTGTTTTTGCTCTTGGCTCCAGCGTTTCCTGCTCCCCAAACCCCTCTGAAGGACTGGGACCAGCTCAAGGAGATGCTAGACCGGGCTCCTCAGGAACACGTGGCTGGTGCCTGCACAGGACCCCATTTTCCACCGAAATCAGAGTGAGTTTGGCTCTGTAGCATGGAGCAGTTCAGATTTCCTCAATTCATCTCCTGTTCCTTCATCACCGAGCTTTGGAAGTGGCTGTGAAGCTTTCCTAGAGAAACTGGGAGATGATGGAAACTGGGGTGAATCCTTGAAGATCCCAAATGTCCTGACCGAGCCTTCACTGTCACCACCTCGCATTGAGTGGGGGATCATTTCATTTTCTCCTAAGGATGTGGCAAGGGTGAGCAGTTCTGAACCCTGCAAATTGTGAAGTGTCACTGTCAATAATTTTCCCCCAAAATACCTTCCTTTCAAGCAGTACATTTAAAAGCAGAATTGCATGTGAAAAGGCACCACTCCCACTATTAATGTCTTCACTGCGCTGCTCCCTTTCCTCTTTTATTCTGTCTCATTTTCAGTCCCTTGCCAACAGATCCTTGGCAGCTCTCATAAAAGCAATTATCATCTTTACTAAAGTTTTTGCAGTATTTTTTTTTTTCCACTTCTTTCTGGAACCGAATTTTCTCCGTCGTGTCATTCTGTCAGCCTCAAACTTCGCCGGCTGCATCGCACCTCCTGCTCTGGCTTTGCTGCCTCGTGCCCTCCCTTGGCATCACCGGGGTCGCTCAAGGAGCTTTTCGCTCTTGCGAGAGAAGATGCTCAACACCACACAGCCCTGTGATGCTTTTGATGGATGAGGGACTTGAAAGCAATCCAAGACATCACTCGGAGCAAAATTAAAAATACCGCTTTGTTCATGGGTCTGGAGAAATTCGTGTGCTTGAAGGGTAGGTGCTGCACCTCCAGGAGATGCTTCCAATAACCTCGAATTTTATTTTGGCTGAAGTTGTACCTGAGAAAGTGTCGTGGTTTAAGGCTGGGCTGGCCACTAAATGCTGCAGATGCCCTCTATGAACCCCTCTGCCCTCCCCAGAAGGGAAGAGAAAAGAGAAGAAGGGAGAGAGACTTTACAGGTTGGAAAAGAAAACAACAGATTTAATGAAACAATACTGCTGATACTACAGGATGATAATGTAAATATGAAAATAATGAAATATCTACAGATATGTGCAGATACAGATACAAAACCAATCTAAAATCCTCCCCCAAAGAGGCTCTGGGAGCACTGGAAAAGTCCCAGTGCGGCCCCAGCAGCAGTGGGAGCTGATGCAGGAGCACAGGGCTCAGGATCAGAGGCAGGCGAAGCAGCAGGGTCTGCTGGGCCTTGGGCCATTGCAGGGGTGGAGAGGGAAGGAAGGGTCCAAGGTGGAAGGGTGGAGACCCTGGGGATCCCTGGGCTTTGCACTGAGTGTGGCGTGCGTGGGATGCAATCCCTGGTTGGGCAGGTTTGGGTCTGTTCCCCCAAATAAGCACAGACACGGCCCCCATGGTGAGACAGTGGCCTTGTGATGATCACTCGTAGCAGTGCACACTGTCTGGAAAACCATGCTGCTGGTTTCAGCAAGTTCAGGCCCTGAGAAGAGACTGAGCTGGAAAGTGAAGTCACTGAATAGAAAATGAGTTCTGTTTAGCTCAAACCAGGACAGAAAGAGAGACCGGGAGCTCTACTCTTTAGAGAAACTCTCCTCAGAGTTGGTCCAGATCAGACTTGCAAATCTGAGCTTCTCCAGTTGGGGAAGTTCAGAATTGGAGCCAAATTGGCAATTTTGATCAAAATCCTCTCTTTTTTGCTTTAATTATGTTTCCTGTTGGCTTCTTATCTCATTCTAGACAGTGCAGGGTGACTCTGGGATAAGCAGACTGTTACGCAGCTCCGACTTCCTCGGCCTGAAGGATGTGATTTTTCAGCTCATCTCATTAAATAGCCGCTGCTAATTAGCTCATGGGCTGGACAAGGCTGAACTTCCCCCACAGTGGGTCCGCTGCCCTGGATGTCCCATCAGGAGCAACCACCCCAGATGTTGACTTTTGCACTATCTCCTGAGCAGATTAAATAACTGAGGAGGATTCAACTCCAGGGTGTAAACTGTGAGTGTCTGCACCCAAGGAAGTCAACCTGTGCTTCATCGACCATCAGCCAAGAGCTGACCAGTGGTGTCAGTGATTTCCCATCCAGCACCACCCATCCAGATGCTTTTTTCTCTGCTGTTCATCTCCCATCCTGGTTGAACACATGGAACCCTACCCTTTAGTGTCTTTGCACTATAACATGGGGTGTTCAAGGATCCCAGCGGGCATTGTGGGCCACAAGAATTATCTGGGGCTGAAGCAGCTCTGCTCTGGAGACAGCTGAGAGAGTTGGGGCTGTTCAGCCTGGAGAAGAGAAAAGAGAAGAGAAGAGAAGAGAAGAGAAGAGAAGAGAAGAGAAGAGAAGAGAAGAGAAGAGAAGAGAAGAGAAGAGAAGAGAAGAGAAGAGAAGAGAAGAGAAGAGAAGAGAAGAGAAGAGAAGAGAAGAGAAGAGAAGAGAAGAGAAGAGAAGAGAAGAGAAGAGAAGAGAAGAGAAGAGAAGAGAAGAGAAGAGAAGAGAAGGCTGCGGGGAGACCTTAGAGCACCTTCCAGGACCTGAAGGGGACAGGAAAGCTGGGGAGGGACTTTTACAAGGGATAGAGTGATGGGACCCAGGGAGATGGCTTTAAACTGGAAGATGGGAGATTTAGACTGGATATTAAGAGGAAATTCTTCCCCATGAGGGTGGTGAGCACTGGCACAGGTTGCCCAGAGAGGTGGTAGATGCCCCATCCTTGGAAACATTCAAGGCCAGATTGGACGGGGCTTGGAGCAACCTGATCTGGTTGGAGATGTCCCTGCCCATTGCAGGGGGGTTGGACTGGATGAGCTTTTAAGGTCCCTTCCAACCCAGATCAGTCTGGGATCAAGCACACTGCAGAAATTAAAACACAAGAGAATTTTCAAGCTTCTCCATCTCCATCCACCTCCGGCAATACCAACATACCAAGTTTGCTGTTGATTCCGTCAAGAGCCCATGGCTTCCCAGCTGTATTTCTAAAGCAAACTAATTGATTTTTTTTTCATCCATAGACATGCATTGGATGCCCTCAGAGAAGCTTCTCCTCCTGCCCCCTCTGCTCACTCCCCAGCATTTCACCTCCAGAAGCCGCTGAAGAACACGAGGAGCTTTCCCCAGCGCAGACCTTTGTGAAGCCACACTTGGTTTGTGTATCAGTGGGTAACAGGCATCTGCCAGTGGCAATCCTATTTTTCCCTATTTTGGCCCAAAAGTTCTGCTTTAAGGTCTGGGGATGCAACACTCCTTTGCAGCCCCTGCTGCTAAGCCAGAAGTCCCCTCCTTGCTTTCATTTTTCAGTTGCTAAAAGGGATGTAACAGTGGAATGGTGAAAATCCTTCTGCTCCCGATGTTCTCCAAGGAGCTTCTGGAGATGGGATGGGATCCCAGGCGTCAGCCCAGGCAATGGGGAGCATGACAGATGTTCCTAATTGAGCCATGTGCGCCTCATCCCTCTCCAAAATCAGCTTCCCTCATCCTCCTCCTGTGAGCTGGGACCAGACCGAGCAGAGCGGAGCTCGCGTGCAACATGAGCGAGCGGGTACAGCCGCTCCGACCCGCTGTTACGCTCCATTTTCTTTGGTAAGAAAGGTTCCCTTCATCCTGCCGGCCGGCCCGTGGCTGGTTGTGCTATACATCACCGCATATTTTCCACTTGAGATCAATACCGCAGCCCCCGGTCGCTTTGAAGAGCGCTGCCGGCATCCTGCGGACCCCGGGTGCTTTACCCGGCGTCGCTCGGGGAATAACACGAAGCAGTTTTGCTTCCCCATCGCCGTACCCCCCTCGCTGTCATTTCTTCTCCTCCATCCCAGCATCTCCAGGCAGAGCTCTGCCAACACTTTATTTTATTATAATTCCATCATGTGAAAATGCTCTTGGCAAGAAACCAGACCGCTCTGAACTTATTTGTTGTCTTATTTTTTTCCCTTTTTGTTTCTACAGTTCTGCATTGTTTCGGGGTATTGCGCTCGCTGGGAGACTTCAGTTTCGTGCATTCATTCGCTCTTCTCTTGTCAAATCTGCCTTCGGAGCTGTTGTTTGGCTCTCGTACGCACCCTCTTCTGTCTCCAGCCATTCTTTTTCACTTTAAGTCATCTTTTTTGCCAGTTCCAACTCGGTTTCACCATGCTGCGTATTCAATTTCCTTAATTTGTGTTCCAAAATAAAGGAGGAAAAATACCCAAATCCACCTCTTAATGCCATCGAATTCACTCCCAAACACTAAACAAACCTTGAGGAGATGCGGTTGCAGCTGGCCTTGCATATATTGCTAAGATACTACTAGTTGTAAACTTCTACAACCGCTGCGAACACCAGAGACGGTGGCTGAGCTGAGATCTGCTCTTGGAGAAGGTCCCTCCAAGAAAGAGGTGATTTATGACAGTGGAAATGAGAGGAAAATTAGGGCTTTTTTGCCCTGTGATGAATTCCACATGGGACCATCTGTTCCCACAGAAACACTGTGCATCTTCTTCCCAATGAATGTATTAAATGATCCCAATGTTTTTATGTCCAGGCTGAAAGCAGGGGACTGATCACATTTTCTCAAAGTCACAGAATCACAGAATCCCAGCATGTC
>NW_010178798.1:0-23716 GCF_000695765.1 Mesitornis unicolor
AGAGGCCAAGAGTAAAATGAAGCAGAGAACTATGGTGTCTGACACATCTAGTGCCGCACACTTTAATCATAGCTGGCAGAAATTAATTCAGGAGGAATTTTTGCAAGGGCCCCCCATGCAGCGTGTTTTGTTGTTGTTGTTGTTGCTGCTGCTGCTCTAGCCTATTTTTTTTTTAAGTTCAGTACTTTTTTCCTTTATTAGATTTTAGGATTTTTTTTTAAAGTGACTAACAGACATATCAAAACTGAGTGTTTATTAATCACAGACTACAATAAGATTTTTTTTTTCTTTAGAGAATAAACCTATTATTAACAATGTATGCCTTAAGTATCTATATTAGAAGGAAGATTTATCTAATATCAGACCACATCCACTAGAAAGATTGTTTTTTCCAATACTGCCTAACTTATACAGCAAATACTGGTCAGTAAGGGAAAAAAAAAACTCATTCCAAGCAAGAAATTTAAATCTAAAGGGACAAGTTTTGTGCATGGAATCTAATAACCCTTATGTGCCACTGATTAATAAAGGTATCCTCTAAAACTGAATTTTCAAATAGCTTTGGGTCCACCACTTGGTTATCCTGCAGCAAACAGCAATCAATGAACTGTGATTTAACCAGCCAAACTAAGCAGTCAAAATCTATTTGCCTCAGATAATTGCTCACTAGTCTGTAGAAGTTGTCTGTACTAAGGTACCACCACCGATGGTAGACCAGTTATTGTGAGTGGACACACGGGTCACTTTAAAAAACACAATCTTGCAGGAAAAATACTTGTTGAACAAGGACTTCTATTACCCCAGGGGATTTACAGCAGCACCTTTATTTTAACAGTACTGGATCAAAACAGAGGTTCATGTACATTTTGCTTTGAAAGCTACCTTGCAAGGTAAGATTTATATACTCTACAGCACTACTTAGACTATTTTTAGCATTAACTACTTCCTATTGAAATTATGTCAAAACACCTTTGCAGATAACTCTTAATAGGAAAATGAGTTTCAGCTTTGACTAAAATTATACATTTCACTAGTTTCAGGAGATTTCTTGGAAGGCTGCTAGATCTGAAAGAAAGTAATTTTTTTTCAGGTTAATTACCTTTGAAAAGCAAGTGTCTTCTGACACAGAAAATAATGCACTGTCTCTTTTAAACTCTCAACCTACAGCTTTCCTTTACTTACATTTCTCATCTGTCAACAAGTGCTTGTAATTTTATTACACTGTCCTGTAGTTTATGCAGAGTTGGTATTATTTTACAGAGTTCTGTTAATGGACTGGATAAATGGTAATGCTATTTAAACTAGTCTCCTGCTCCAGCAAACACAGCTGCAACTGTACTACTATTTCTAGGCAAACATCTTGACCTGAACATGCAGTGCTCTCTCAACCCGTCCAAAGAGAAATTGGAGCAGACAGCAAAGGGAAAGCATAGCTGGCCGCTGGCGGCAACCAACTGTGTCTAATCATAATTCATATACAGTGTACCCTCTTTCTTTTATATTGCATTTAGGCTACACAACAAGCATATGTGCTTCCTCACCTGGCATCTCATTTACAGGCAAGGGTCAAATGGTAATTATTATTCACAGAAGCTCAATAGTATGTTGAAAACTCACAGTACACACACTGATTAGCTGTTAAATGCCAAAAATAAATGCTAAAACCAAAGCATATTATACCTTTTATTTATCATATTCAGAGAACTTTAATTCTCCTTAGAAATAGATTTCTTTTGATTTAAATACATATATGCATATACAATGATACATGAAAGAAACAAAATAATTTTATACTCTTCATAGCAATCAAGCTACATATAATGTGAAAATTAACCAAGAACATTTAACTAGCATCCATCCCTTTGTTGGCCTGACAGGTTTTTTTAATTCTAAATTTAGTGTGAACCAACTGTAGATTTTTCAGTATCGCTCATATTTTCTTTTAAACATGAATACATTATAACCAGACATTCACTTTCATGGTCTGATCCACAATAACCCTTAGGCAGAGGAAATTTAATACTGTGAAGCCAGTGATCTCTTACTTTCCACCATATATGCTATGAGCAGTTGTGTGCTTTATGTCAAAGACTATCATAGATTTAAAACTAGCATCTATCAAATATACAATTCAGAATTAAATATATTCCAGTATTATTTTGCCCGAAGTGTGCATCCATTTTTTGCTTGCAAATTACAGCTCATTTCTATTTTATATGAATTTAGATAGCAACCATTACACTATAGGTGGAATAATAAAATGATCATAAATCCCCTTCATTTTCCTTCCTAATGGAAGTAATATCTTTATCATAGCTGATGGAAATTATAAAAGAGACTCAATTGTTAATATATAAGACCACATGTGAATATATTATAGTATTATAGCAGAGTAAAATATTTTTGTTTGTCAGAACAAAAGGCTTCAGGAGCTTTCTGGTCTAGTAATTTAACAACTTACTGCATCTACAGGGAAGTTTTGGAAACAAAACAAAAATGCAAAGAAACAAAAATACATAAAAGTAAATGTTTACACTAATAATAGAGTCATTTTCAGTTTATAATTTCATATTAATATGAAGGGGGAGAAAAAGACCTATTATTTCACCATACTAAATCATAAACCGACTCCTAAAAAATAAAAGCTTCATTACAAAATTTGTTCTCAATAACGTTTCAATATAATAAAGTAGAAACAAATCAGAGGAACCTCATCTTCTTCCACCTTCACTTTTTCCCCCCCCCTCAAGTACACAAGGGGTGAAAATGAGATCAGCAATTTCAACAGAAATCTCACCTGAACTCTAAAGAAATGTGTCAGATACGTATCTAATTAAAACAGGGCTGAATTTGCACCACCTTTTCAAACCCTACTTAAGCATGTCATGTTGTTTCCCTTCCACACCACATACCATAACCTAAAGGTACCTTGAAATTTATTTAGTTACAATAACTGATCATGTAGATAAATAGAGATCAGTATCTTAACTTCATTTCACATTTTTACTGCAATAGAAGTGAATGGATTCTTAAAATGAGCCAATGGGTCAAAACATTAACTTAAAAATATAACCAAGAGTAAAACATTATCAAACCACAGAGCACAAAACAAAAACTCATTACCCAATCTGATACAATTTTTATTTAAGTTAAAACATGTCATGGTTTGTTTTGGTTTTTTTTCCCTCAGAGTTTAAGCTACAGCCTTTGTTTTCTTTCTGAGAGGACACAGGAGGGACTTCTCCACAGATCTACCAGTTGCCAATGCTACAATTTTTCTGGTCAAGTGTGTACAGCCACAAAAACAGAACATTACAAGTGCTTATACAGTGCTATACCCCTGGGTCAGAATCTCCACAGGCATTTTTTATTTCTTATAACACAGAAACCTAAAAAATTGGAGAGAAAGGAAAGCCAAAGTATTCTTTCAACAAAACTTCATTATAGAAAGGAGAATGGATGAAACAATATTTTGTCTCATACAACTATCAGTATCTAACAGATTTTTAAAAAAAAATCTTGCAAAGCAGCCGAAGAAAGTACTAAACTTAAACAAAAGATCAATGTTGCTAGATGCATTTTAGACCTGTTTGAAGAAAAAGACAAAAAACCTAATGCAAGACCGAATAACAGAACAATGCCAAATTTTCCAGAATAATAGTTATTGGATCATGCCTACTTACAGCCTGTACAACTTCGGCGTCCCCAGAAAGAGCAGTTCAGAAAGCAACTGAAGGTTATTTCTGTTTAGGCGCCTTTAGAAAGAAAAAGAAAGAGTTGTGATAAATTACAAGTGCTACAGCAATGCAATGCAACCACTTTGAGCAGGCTTCCCAGTCCTGTAACAAGCTGATTTTAAAGACCAGAAAGGGTATGTAATGCTGGTCCATTAGCGGAGACATGGTCCAGCAGTAAATTTACCATGGACTAATTAAATTTTCTGGTTTCTCCAGAAGACCATATTACCTATTTTATGAAAGATTTTTAATTTCTGTAGTGTGAAACAACCACTAAGTCAGGACTTTATCCTGCATAACCAACCAGAAAACTGAAAATACAAAATCAGCAGTGTAACTTCAACTCCCCACCAACTCTGTGTTCCTCTTGGTATAATAGAGCAAACAGCCAGACATTTTTGGGACCATGTAAAGGTTCAAGGGAAAATGTATCAAATGCACACACTTAGTTAAGTTATGACATAATGTATCAAAAGATCCACATAATCTATTTAAATAAAACCAAAGAAAGCTGTTATAGAAACCTTGATCAGGAAAAATAAAAAAATCCTAGCTTATATTTGGCATTAAAAGTGGTTGTGGTTTTGGGTTTTTTACATGCATATTTCTTTCTATAGCTGTAAAGATATATCAAAAGGAAGTTAAATTAAAAAAAAATATATAAAACACAATCAGTTGCACATAAGACAGTACAAAAGAAAAACTACAACTGGAATCAGGAGGATACCCATTTTTAAATGAAGTTTCTCACTGAACATTCTGAGCAGGGTCAAACTTGCCTAATTCAAGGTGACAAGTTCAAGGCTCACTACAGTACGGCCATAGGCAACAGAATAGCCACTAGCCAAGACAAATACATTCCATCTTCATGATCTTTCTTTAAACACACAATGCAGATTATTCTTTCTAATGTGTGTAAGTGACAGCCCTGGAGCATACAGTAGTACCATTCAAGAATTCAAGCTCAAAACAGGTTTTTGGTTATTCTTAAGCAATGCACTACACATGCCACCTGCCATTCAAGCAAAGCCACATAGTGAAAAATCTCTTTCATTCCAAAAACCTCATCACAAGTCCCAGTTTGCAATGCACAGTGCTTCTCAATACACCAATTCTAAGGCATTCCTGGACACCAAACTGCATGGTATTACCTGATATTTATTTTATCCTTAGAGTGGTTATGTTATACAAGTCAATAGGCTGCTATCAAGACATTCCACAAGGTGAAAAAAGAAAGATACTGGACAATAGTTGTGCAAAATTAAGTTTTGGAGTGTCATAAAGCTTTAGAATTTCTTTGTTAGTCTTAGGGCTGAATTCAAACAATTAAGCACGTTTAGCCTCTCAGGGCTGATTTTTTCATAAACAATGTTCCATTTAAAGGTCTTTTCAATTTAAAGACTTTTCTGTAAACTCCCATATACACATCTTTAAACACAGTTTTAGCTCGCTTAGCTATTGCTTCCTTAAAGGTCAGTGTGACTACAGATGACAGCAAAATAATCTCAGCTTCTTACATATTCACAGGTCTACTCCCACCTTTCAAAGAATAAGACAGCAGGCAGTTTTTTGAGATTTAGATATCCATAATTCTCCAGTTTTAATGTCAGGTTTCTTTCTGTTAGTTAGCTTCTTTAAATAGAGAAAATTTCAGTCACACATTTAGAAGATTAAAAGAGAATTAAGAGTGAAAGAAAGAGATCCTGAAAAGGAAGGACTACAGCACTGGGATAAGTGAGATGGGTGAAGATGCAGTTTAATACAAAACAGAAAAAAAAAATGCTTAATCCAGCAACAACAACAATCAGAATTGTAATCTTGAAAGTCATATTTCCAAATCAGTAGAAGTTTTCAATATAAAAGAAATATAAAGCTACAAAGTAGTTAGTGACTAGTAGAAGACTTCAGTTTTAGACATGGTTTAAAAAGAAAACCTTACATACATACAAACAAATGAAATATTTTGGTGTTTTTGCATCTACTGCATTTTCAAAATAAGGTCATTGAAAAATACACATTTTCCTACTGTTAGGAAATTTATGTATAAAAGTACATACTAAGACCACAAAATTGTAGTAGGAAGAAAATTGTTTCAAAGTAACAATTACATCTATGATCAGAACTGAGTAATATGACATGGAATTTTTAGCAACTGAACCTGAACAAATAAATAAAAAGAAAAGTATAATACATTCATCCCTTTTCTTTGTTAAATAAATAGTTCTGACTTAAACCTCTAGGCCCATTATTACAGATCATATACACAGGAAATACATGCAGGGTAAAGACAGGGAAGTTAGTCTCTAACCAGAAGCTATTCAGAACAGAAATTTCTGTTGATATTTTTATAAGGACTCTATTAGCCTCAGACACTAGACTAGAGCTGTAACTGAAGGCGTAGTGAAATCACTTTTTTTTGCACAAGTTTCATATAATAAAAAAAGGCAATCTACTACAATGACATAGTATTAACTGACAACAAAGTTCTTCAAACAGACTGCCTTTTGCTAAATGCAACAACAGTCTTACGGGGACACAGTCAGCATCACTTTAGAAGCATACCTCACAGACAAAATACTTATGCTAGCACATAACTTTCTATACAAGCATTTAATACCTTAGGATCAGAAGTTTCTGTTATTACCTACAGTTCACATGGTCCACACAACTGAAGATGCTGTTTACATATCGATGCACGTGCTGCCGAACAGACTTAAAAGTCTAAGCTATAGACAATAAATCAAGCTCACTAATTAATCTAATAATAAATAGCACTACCCTCATGACTCAGCAGTTTCTACCAAGCAAGCTTGACACTTAAAATTAGTGTTCCAACCTACATTTTCACTTTGCCTTTCACAAAATTAAAACACTTGTTCTCAAGCAATAACTGAATTGAGGGAATGCATTAGCTAAAAAAAATTTACTGGTCTTTAATGAATCCTGTATTTTGTAACTTCTACTTTGAATTCTCATCCCACCTACTGTAATTTCTTCTAGAACTAAGCTTTCTCTACTAAATATCTGACCATTCCTTATTGCCTGTGTCTATAAGTATCAAACATTACTAATGTTCATGGAGGCAATAATGCAAAATATGTTCTTTATCATACTGCAGAAAAAGGCTTCAGATACTCCCTACATCTAACAAGTTATAACAGATGTTTTCAAAGGGGTCAGTTTGTTCTTAAGCTTCCTACAAGGAGATTTTATGAACTGGACTTGACTGAAATGAATTTTTCGAGACCATAATAGACAGTTCTGTTTAAAAAATTGCTATGAATTCATGTGTAAGTGAATGTGAAAAATTATGCAGGGCAAATCTGGAAAACACAGACTAGTATTGCGGCATACAACAGCTTTCAGTTGAGCAGTCATTATGAAGACCTTTCAATCTTTAAGATAAGAGCTAGACAAGTCCAGAAAACACATTCCTGTTCTAAAACAGTTCACTACTAATGTATGTGGTTCTCCAGTATTGGCGTTTCCACTTTTACAGGTAACCTCATACTTGATTTTGTCTGTAATCACAACATCCATCCAAAGAGTGGGACAAGCATGATCTCCTTTTTCCCCCAGGAGCTTGGAAGAGTAAAATGTATCACAGAACAACAGAAGAAAATCCACCAAGTTCTCTTTCAATGTGTGTTGGCATGCAGCTGGCTAGCAGACAGCATTTGCCTTGGGACAACACAAGAAGAGAAATTCCAGTTGCATCAACTACACTGCTTTCCCAGAACTGGCATAAAGTTCAAGGCAAAGCACTGAAGAAAGTGTCACGAGATATTCCCTACTGCTACCATTCCATTTCCCAGCTGAGCTAGAAAAAATTGTCTTTCTCAAACAAAGGCAGAGAGCTTAGAAGAGATGAAGTGTCAGCGGTAAAAGCAACAGAAAGTGTACTAGAGAATTTTCTCTAATACTGCAATAGCTTGGACTGTAAAGTCCCCTTGGCGAGGGCCAGAAATAAATGGATGAAGGTCCAACTAACAATTTCTTCAATTTAACAAAACTGAGGCACAGTTGCAATTTTTCTTCTGTTTCTGAACACACCTTTAGGAAGAGATTTGGCAAATTGACAAACTGGCACATTTTTGAGCACTTCATGATGAATGCAAACAAAGTCCACATACTACCTAAAGTACACAAAGTATTTTTAATACTTCAGCTTAAAGCTCCCAGAGCTCTGTCTTCTAAACACAGTAAAGACCAGAAAAGCATCCTCAAAGTGAAGTGATAGAAGAAGTATACAAATATACTTAAACATATTACAACTTTCAGAAGGATCAATTTAAGGACAAAGAAGGAAAATCTTTGACAGATGGGCAGGTGAAAGTACTCTTTAAAGGAAACTCGATACTAATAGGCAGATAAAAAGTATGTACAGACACAGAATATGTTACACTGTGAAGCAGGCAGCAGTAAGGTGAGCAAAAAAATTGGCTTGATTTGAGTTACTGGTTCTAGTAAACAGGTTAGCTTTGCACAAATGGGTGCATTTCTGGATCTTACTTATCTTCTGCATGCAGTCACAGGATATGTAGAGGAAGACAGAGTTAAAACTACAGAGAGCACATTATGTTCCCAGTGACAGGTATCCTAACCCACTGAAGTCTGGCTATGCCACCAATCCATTGACATCTCTCTCAAGTTTTCATGCCACAATAAATGTGAACCAGGATCGATCATGCATAGACAAGGAAGGGAGAGGGGAAAAAAAACAAACAACTTAATTACACTGTCTGCAATGTAATCATCTGCAACTGCTATAATTCGTGAGCAAGTCTGTTTCTCAGACTTTTTACAACCTTAACTGTAACTTGTTTCTGATCCCATTGTAATCATCTACATGCAGCCAGAAAAGGTGTACGAGACTGCACAGCCTCTCTGGGCAACTGAGTTGTTCCAGTGCTTGACTATCCTCATGGTAATGAGGTTTTGCCCTTATATCCAGTCGTAACCTCTCATTTCAATTCATGATTTTTGTCTCACCACAGCAATAAGCCTGGCTTGAGCTTTTTGATAATGGAAGGCTGCTATTTTGTCCTCCACAAGTCATATTCCAGTGCATTTTAATTCAATTATATGCAATTTTAGCCATAGACCCCCTAAAATAACAAAAGCCCTCGAAGATAACTTGGGAACTGACTGAAGTTAAGAGCTGTTCCAAGTAAATTATAAATCAGCTGTACTTTTTAATTAGAAACAGCCTATCTCTTTGGGTGCATAGAGACTAAGAGCCTTCCAAAACACTAAATATAAAGCACAAATGCGTCTTATTCTATCCTCTCTTCTTCTTCAGGAAGGAAAGAAGGCTTCCAACTCACACAAAGTGAACGACCGCATAAGTCATTATTTTTCATTCTTCCTTCAAAGTTAGCTGAGAGAAGCAAATACACTATCCTCACATAGTAACACAGTACTGTATAGCTTAGGGATTCTACTCTTCAAAGGAGCACATCCACACCCACTATTTGTCAGCAGAAGATGTTACTATCACAGGCATGTAAAAATACCATGTAGCATCTTTTCACTGAAGCTCATTTGCAAAATATGCAAAAACTTTAAAAGCACACATTTTTTCATTACATTTCCATTTTAATGAATGGACATGCCAGTAAGCAAACCACTGAGCATTCATGCAACAGCACTTTCTACTCACAATGACTGAGCCTACCAGGCTCCTCAAGTAGTTCCAACAGGTTACTGTGTGCACCTGCTGGGAAGGTCTAATATTAGCTCAGAAAATACAGAATCGCCCTGCAAAACACTATTCAGGTATCGTCAAACAGAAAGCTAGTGCACAGCATCCAAATCATCTCCATGGACTGATTTAACCATTAAATCCTAAAAATCTTACCCTAGATATACAGGGTCAGAACAGTAGATATCAGAATAACTGATGTCTATTTCCTCACCAGAGAGCTTTATTTACAGCTTGACTTAGGCTTACATCTGCAAGAAAGGCAAGCCTTATTATTTTTCTACAAAAAAATTGCATTGCTGCATCTGCCAGAGGCAGAGTACATCTGTGCATCCATGTCCAAATCCGCAATCTACTGAACTTCAACACAATACACCTGGCAACTGCTGTCTTTGAATGTGACTTGTGGGAACGCCATCAAGTGAGAAGATGGCTCAAGAATTAAGAGCTAAGCAGAAGATTGTGCCAGTTTTTCCATTAAGAATTCTCTGCAAAGATCTTCTCATCTCTAGACAAAGTACTCATAATCTCATTAAATCCTGCAATATCAAGTTTACTGACCACATGACTAAAATTTGGAATCCGAGAAGTTGAGGGCAGATCTTAGAGCATTCAGATGCCTAAGTCAAAATTTTCCCCAGGTCAAGAACTACTTAACCAGGGCTTCATTTTCCAGTCTAAATAGTGACCAACTAAGAAGGATCTCTAAGTTAGTTTCAATTTAATATCAAACACCAATTAGGTATGTTTTTTAGTAAAAACATTTGCTGAAAGGAAAAAGGACATAAACCACACTGCAAAGTCAGTTACTTACTTGTGTGTAGGAAGTGGTGAAAGTTAATTATAAACTATAGTACTACATTGCATTAGTGTACACTACTTGAACCCTAACGTATTTTCTGTCCTTCATTTTCCTCTCACACAGGGTTGATGTCAAGTCCAAGATTACCACATTCCTCCCGTACCCCGATCAACTTTCCATGCATTATGCACAACACTATTTTGCACCGAGAATCAGGAGTCTATACTCAGTTTGCTTTAAGAAAACCTTTAAGAGGTTTTCCAATATAAGCAGAGCTAGGACAAGTTCTTTGTTTAGCTGGGTTTTGGTTTTGTGTGGTTTTTTCTACTTAAAAAGAAAAGAGAAACTAAGGCTGCTGTTTTCTGGAATTACCTGTATTCTTTACTGTCTCAACAGCAAGGATACTTCTATAAATAGCTGATCATTAGTCTTATTTATTCCGCCTATGGCATTAAAAAAAAAAGAGTGAAAAACAAAGTAGAAACAGGAAATTACAGGCTGGGCAGCCACACCTCAATGATTGGAAAGGTGATAGAGCAAACCAGAAGCTATTTCTAGACACAGTAAGGGCAAGATGACTGAGAGTAGTCAGCATGGATTTGGAACTGGGAAAATCATGCCTGACCAGCCTGATAGCTTTATACAATTAATAAGGAACTTGGTGGATGAGAGGAAGGCAGTGGATATTCTTTATCGTTACTTTAGTAAAGCTTCTGACGATGTCTCCTATAACAAATTTTCCTCATAGACAAACTGATGAAGTACAGGCTACAAAAACAGATGGAGAGGTTAACGGAAAGCTGTCTGAACTGCCAAGTTCAAAGCGTTGTGATCAGTGGCACAAAGTCCAGCTGGTGAACAGTCACTAGTGGTGTACCCCAGGGATCAATACTGGAGCCAGTACTGTTCCACACCTTCACCAACACCCTGGAAGACTGGACAGAGTGCACCCTGAGCATATTTGCAGATGATAAAAAACTCTGAGGAATGACTGATGCACCAAGTGTGTGCACTGCTGGTCAGAGGAACCCGGACAGGCTGGAGAATTGGTCAAAAAGGACCATAAGGAAGCTCAACAAAAGGAAAATGCAGAGTTGTGCACCTGGAGAGGAATAACTCCATGCAGCAGCACACACTGGAGAACAAACAGTTGGAAATCAGCTCTACAGAGGAAGGCCCAGAGTCCTGGTGAACAAAAAATTAAACTGGAGACAACAATGTGCCTTTGCAGCAAAGGCCAACAGCATCCTAGGCTGTATGAGGAAAAGCACTGACAGCGTGTCAAGGCAGATAATCCTTCTCCTCTACCCTCAGCACTGCTGAGACATCTGGAGTGCTGTGTCCAGTGCTGGGCCCTCCACTACAAGAGAAACATGAACATACTGGAGCAAGCCCAGAAAAGGGCCATGAAGATGATTAAGCAGACAGATCAAAGCACCTGTCACAGTGGGAGAGGCTGAAAGAACTGGGACTGTTTAGTCTGGGGATGAGAAGGCTCAGAAGGATCTCAAATGTGTATAAACACATTATATGTATAAATAGGTGATGCACTTTCTTCCCAAACAAGGAAGACTGAGCCAGACTCTCCTCAGTGGTGCAGAGTGAAAGGAAAAGAGGCAATGGGCACAAATCAAAATACAGGACACTACATTTAGACATTAGAAAAGTTTTTCACTGTGAGGGTGGTCAAACAATGGAACAGGTTGCCCTGAAAGGCTGTAGGATTCTCCATCATTGAAGACATTCAAAACTTGACTGGGAACCACCCGCAGCCTCCTGCTCTTATTAACCTTGCATTAATCAGTAGCATGGAACTAAACAATCTACAGAGGCTCCTACAAACCTCCACAGTCCTCTGAGGCTAATTCATTGGATTTTTTCTATAAAGTATACCACAAAGAAGGAAACAGGAGTTACAAAACCACCATAAAGGAATATAGCATCAAGTATCAGATGAAGCAAGGATGATCTTTGATAACACTTGGGATTATTTCCAAGAAAAAAAAAAAAAGAAAAAAAAAGGGGTGAAGAGGGGAAGGGAAGTTGATCTATTAGATGGAATTTAGCTAGAGTTTGGACAGATTCTTTAGAAAGGCAAGAAGGTCCTGCAGCCAAATTACTACAGTAAGTCTTCACTCGAATACTTTTCTGTAGCACCTGTACAGGCATCCTGCCAAACTAAAGTCAGAAAGGCTGGTATGTCTTAAAAGGGAGACTTTGCCACATACTATTTGATTATCAGTCTACGCTATTAAAGACAAGCCAGCACAATGTACTATGAAGGAAAATACAGCAATTTTTCTAATGAAGTTTCAACCAGGCTCTTCAGAGTAAATGAGGTAATGTAACAGTACGAGTCACTGAGGTGGCAGCAATGCAGCCAGATCCCTCATACATTTTGGAGTTTAACTGTAAAATTCCAGACAGAACTGTGGCTTCTCTAGCCAAAATAAGGAGCAACTTAGAAGCTCTTTGAAATCGGTTATATTAAAATGTAACAACAACTCAGTTTTCACCTGTGGCCATCCAACAATAAATCTGTCTTAAAAAAAATATTGAACACCCTCTGATACAGATAAATATTATTTTTATAGAGTAAAACTTAAAGCTATATATTTAATACCAGTGTTCTATAAGTTTAAAATAGCTTCTAAACACAAAACACTATTTAAAACAAAAACATTGACACAACATTTCTGTAGAATCAGATTCTGTTTCAACACTTTGCAACAGTGCAAATTATCCATTTCAGAGGAAGCAAGAAAAAAGAGCATCCAGCAAACAGTATCACAAAGGATGAGCACAAAACAGATGTGGGAAAAATAAACAGCCTTCCTGCCCTGGAATTTGTAAAAAGGTCTGCAAAGAGCAAACAGGACTTCTCACTGCAATTTGACTTCTAGACCTATAAAATGAGTCCCATGAGAAAAGACACTCAGTTGAATAAAATATACTAAAAATAATAGCAAACATTTACAAGGCTTTTAAAAGAAGAACATCACTGTTGAACTGACATTTTGTAGTATTCTGCAATCAAAAACATAGCTATAATCTGATTTTTAAAACTCTATTAGAACACTGCATCTTTTTATATGCTGTCTTCAAAAACAGCCTTGTCTATTTCTGATTTAACAGAAGTTTTTAGAGAAGATATTTTATGTTGCTTTTACAAGAGTCTGATATAACAAAATAATTACTATAGCATTTTTTTAAAACTATAAGTACAGGTGCCCCGGTACATTTCATGTAAGATGGTCTCACATTCCTTTGGTAAGTGATTAGCACCGCAGGCTTTGTGGTCTCCTCCTTGTTATAAGAGAAGGAATGTGCTATGCGTTGCCCTTAAACTATGTAGGATTAGCTAAGAGAAGGATTTTTCACATCCATGATTAACAAGGAATAACTGTTCACCCCCTTCAGGGCTGTTCAAAAACATATTCTCTACCTGAACTCATTATTCTTCCACTACCTATAACATATGCATGAAAGTATTAACCCTTCAAATGCTCATATATTCAGACAGAAGCCAGAGACAGGTGACTAGTGTCAATGCCTTAAGGGGGAGCAAACTAAAAACATAAAGCAGCCTTAAAAAACAAGCACATGCATTAGCACCTCGGATTGTAGGCAGTCTAACCTAGACCTCCCTGGCTGCGGTAGTCAGAATCTGTTCAGAAAGTACCCTAACTGAAAAAAATAATTCTCAGACTACATTAGTGAATTTGCACACCAAAATTAAGACCAGGATTCAGTGAGAAATTAAATGGGAGACTAACTCCTAGCTAAAGAGCTAAGGTGGCATTGTAAGGGCTCAGTACAACTTCTATAATGTATAATACAAGGCCTTACCACCAAAAGAGTTGCTTTCATTAAGACTACATATAGTCAATCACTACAAGATAAAATACCGTTCATTTATTGGCTGCTCTTTTAACTATGATAGAGATACAAATATTCCTAGAATAGTAACAGTGACTCCACCGCTAACACAGCTTTTTCACCAGGGGTCCTAAAATTCCACATTAGCCTTTAAACTTCATCTCTAAGCCTCTGTAAAATAGAAAAAATAAATCAGATTTTTGCTTCAGTTAATACTGTCTGGTTTTATGATCCAGTTTTGCAGCATTTGGCATCTTTATCCAGAAGTTCCTGCTCCTAAACTTTGATCAAGTAGGTCTGTAGAACTGAAATCTGCGGGTTTAAAGATGTCTTTTTGGCAATATAAAGGGCTGTATTCTATCAGAGATTCAAAATCCAGAAAGAAGAATTTCAGAACACAACTAATTATTCTGAGTCAACTTATTGACGCAGATCACATTTTAAAACATCATAGAACATCCTGCTATTCCTCTTTTAAGAGTTAGTATTTTCTTACTTGAAATTTATGTTTTATGGATAGGGCTAGTCAAATAACCAGAAATAAAACTGCAATCTCATGTCACACATCAATACATAATAAAAAGTTAGCACATAAGTTTATTTTAATCTCTGGAAAGCATGTTTTATTCCATCAGTGATACAGTAAGTCTGCACCCTAAGAAAGAACATTCACATAATGTAGCATGGCCCTTTTCTAGACTAGACAAAAGGAACACTACCAGTTTATCTAGTCTATTTTGAAACAGCTGCTAATTCCCTTGATAATTGCCCAGGCTTGACAGACAATACTTTGTCCAAGACAAGTTGCATTTGTTTTTATCCTAGACAGAACATTTTATTTCTTAGTCCACTCTGCTACGCATGCCTTTGTAAGATGAGATGCTCTGTGAACCACTATATATTCAGAGATCAAGGTAACTCAGAAGTGAGTTCTGGTTTTATATTTTCAAAACCTGTTAATACAGCCTAGTAGTTTGCCACATTTATCAAACTAGGTTAGAGCCCAAACAGATAACTCTAACTATGTAGTATGTGAAATACAGCTAAAAACCACTTTTTGTACTGAATCCCATTTAATATCTTTGACAAAATTGACCCACATGTATCAAAGTTATATTAAGCCCTTGCTGCAGAAGCTGCAAACAGCAGTTTCACATACAGATTTATATCCAGAAAAACCTAGTACTTCAGTTTGTTTACTAAGGAAAAAAAACTTTTCCTTTAAGCTGCCATTGAAATATAATTTTCCTTCTCCAGTGTGACACATCTAAAAGTTTCAAATTGTTCATGCACAGCATGAACAAAGTTTTAAAAATTTTCAGCACTACTCAGTCAAACACTAAGTACACGCCTAAGTAAATTCTCTCTTCATCTTAAGTTTTAATAACTTGTTTTAATGTACTTGAGATGGAGCCGCAATGAATAGCAAATAAAGACAATTCCTGAGTTTATTTTAGAATTGTGTTGTAAAAATTTAGAAAAATGCATAAACTGTAACAAAACATTTAATTCTTGAAACATTTCTTTCTCCGTCATTCAGTGATATATTGTAAGAAGCGTGAAAATACAACAGAGAGCTTTCAGTCTAAAAGCTCTTTCAAGCACCAACTTGAAGTTCCACCCTTACAGCATTCTTTCTTGAACTTAAGATTTCAGCTCAAGGGTGCTGTTATTTGAGGAGTTATGGAGGAGTTAAATATTTAGCTCAGATTCTAGCTCAGAAGTTGCAGTTGTTCTAGTGACCATGAGAGTAACATTTTTACCTCCACACTAGTTTTCAGCAGAAGTGGGTTTTGTGGGGTTTTGTGCTTGCTTGGGTTTGGTTTTGGGTTGTTTTCTGTGGTTTGTTAGGTTGTTTTTGTGTTTGTGGGGGGTTTTTTGGGGGGGTGGTTTTCTTTGGTTTGTTTTGGTTTTAAGTCTACACAGATAGCTCTTTAGAGTTACTAAGACAATAAACGGTCATTTTAGAAATAAATTCTATTAATTCAAGTATCAAAAGTACAGGGGCTTGGCCTGGAAACTGTCTAGGCCACACAAGTAACCTTTCTCACAAGAGTAATCAGCGGGACTACTCATGCAAAACAAGTTATTCACGTGGTAAATGTCTGCAAAATCAGACTCCCAATTAGCATTTTAGGGGCATACTACAGCCTCAATAGATTATTCACAACTACAGGAAGGAAAATGTGGGTACTTTTTAAATGATTGCTCTAAGCTCTCCCTATTCTGACATTTTTTGGATGTTTAGCATAGTCTTAAAATGATCATAGCTGGCATTTCAACTACTAAACATAGAAAAATTATTAAGAAAAATTATTATTAAAATTGACGTTCCTATTAGGAAAAAAAAGATAATTTGTAAAGGGTAACTGCTCTGCTGTGTAAACAAGCAAAGAGTATCATATTTAGCCCTCAAAACCTTACTGCATTGTATTTCTGGAGTACAAAGAACTGTAAGGAAATTTTAGACTTAAGCAGCTTATAATAGAACCAGTTCAACAGTCTATAGCAGCCGTCTTCAATAAAATTTTACACCTCTAGATGACAAAAGTCTATAAAAACACTGGGATACATTGAGCAGTAAGTAGCTACAGGACCACAGAAGAAGGTGGGGTCTTGGGAATAACAACTGGCTACACTTTTTAAAATTCATTTTTAAAGCTGTGTCTAATAATAGAATGTTTTCAGAAAGTAGAGATTTTTCAGTTTATCTTAATCTTGTTTTCTTAAGAGACTGTTTCAAACTATTATAAACATCACACCCAAGATGACAGCTTTATAAAGAAAGGAGAAACAAGTGTTTCACATTCTCATAAGGAATCATTTCAAAACGTTTTGTCTCCCATAATAAGCAGTGGTCTCTGAAGTTCTTAAATGTTGTGGAAATTCTCCATACCTTGATGCTTTGTACCTTCCTGCCATGAAGCATACTGATACCCACCACTGACACATTGTCTGAACCTCTCTTACACAGTAATGTGACAGGTCACACTCCAATCCTTTCTTTATGGGACCTGCCAAGTATTGAACGACCATGTACTCTTTAGAAGCCCTACTCATAGGAACATGGGCTCATCATACAGGTCAATACAGAAAGTCTTGCAGATGTTAAATACAGGACACTCGAGATCATAATTAATCCCAGAGTCTGATACTTCTTCAAGATGTAAACAAAAGGTGTATACAAGCTGTCCCATTGATTGAAAAATAGGCTGCATGTACAGAAGTTCAAAGAGGGTTGTTTCAGCAGACAGAGCACCTGCACAACACAACAGACCATGCAATTCAGCCATTCAAGATACGAGCTGTGAAGAAAGCCACTTTCATGGCAGACTTAATAGTGCAGGCAGCGTTGTATCAAACTGGTTCAGACCAGAGCTAGTACCCCCTTAAGAGCTGAAGCTTCAGATAAGACTGACAGAGATCATAACTAGGCGAACGCTCTGGTGTACACCCATTTGACTGAAAACTTCTCACAGAAGATTCCAACTAAAAGGATTATAGCAAAATCACCTTCAGATTCACCAGGGTCTCTCCAGCAACTAAAGTTTCCACAAACCTAAAACTTATCTGATTAAGTTGCTACTTTCCCTTCCAGCTCTTATGTAGTAGGCACTACTATACAATCATTTAGTGCTAACTGAACATTTTTACTTTAAAGATATAGCAGGGCTGTTGTAGTAACAATCACTTGTTAAAACGGTATTTATTGTGGCTTTTTTCCATTACACTCCTAACATTACACTAGTGTGACACAAGTTCCTGTTATGGAGTGCATTAGGTCTAAATAGCTTTGTGTACATACTAACTACATATATCTACTGTACTAGAGATTTATTATTGCTTAATTAAGCTATAGGTGAAGCATTTCTATCTACCCAAGATGGGTATACATAGATTTAATCAAATAATATCTTAAGTAGCTTTCTTCTGAAGAGAAGGTTGAGTTTCTTCTCCCATAGATTAATTTTGCTAAGTGCTCCAGGTTTTCACTTCCCTTAAAGGGAAGCATTTTGCATTATCAGATCTACAAATCAGTATTCATTATCAGTAACTCACTGATCAATGAAACAGTTCCTTGGAAATCAGAGTAACTGACCTAAAAAGAAATTTTGTAACTTTTGTAACTGAAATTTCAGTTTAAAACCAAAAAACTCGGAAGCACCATTTAACCTAGAGAGATGGATTTTTATTTTCCTCTCCCAAAAGGGAAACTACTGTGAAAGTCTGTTCTTCACATTAAGGAGAGCATTGAACTACAGGAAACACATTTTAAAATTTAGCCTGTATACACTAGCACATAATATTCCAACTTAAGAAATATTACATATAAACAGTCTTATAAACCAAACTGAGTTCATTTAAGTTGCAGTAATATTTTCTTCTACCTTCCACTGGCATGCTAAAAAGGATTGCATCAGGTATTCTTTGACAATAGCTTGGGATGTTACACTTACAGTGAAAGTGTGAGATCCTACACTTACATATTGAAAAAAAAAACTATAAAGCTTTGAAGTACTTGCTATTTAATGTATTAAAAAAAATACTTGAAGTATCCACAAGTTTCCTAATAAATCGTTTTGAATTTCAGAATCCCAAGGAGATGAATTGGCTGTCAGATAACAATGCGCCTTCATCAGATGGACTTGGCAGTTGTAAAAAAGAGGAATTTTCTCAGCTTTTCCTCACAAATATGAAATATTTGCTCTTAGTCAACAGCTGGGGTGGTTTAAAGACATCCTGCATATATATTCAAATTACAAGTCACCCACACACCTAACACTGACTGAATTCCAGTAAATTAAAGAAACTCTGACAAGTACTGGAACAGATGCAAATAATTCTGAAGACAAAACAGAATCTAACTTTACAAGTCTAAATGACTAAACTTTCAAATGGCATAGTTTGTCTGCTGAAAGGTAAATAACAATAACCTACAAAAGTAGCCACAATTATCAGAATTTCTCTTCAGAACTATATATTTTCCAGTTACATAAGATATTATTATTTTACAAAGATTTTACACATTTATCAAGAGAAAACCAAAGGGGAGGAAAAAGAAGACACACCAAAAAAAAAAACAAACCACAAAAACAAAACTAAGAAAATGTAATGACAAAATTCAAATACATCAAACAAGTAAGTTTTAACTACTGAATCTTGGGGGTTTTTTCCTAATATTGCAATTCTGTACTTCAGAAATATTACCAAATTATGACAAGCTGAAATAATTTTTAAAATACTGTTAATAAATCACATATAGCAGGATCTTGCTTTGAAACAATCAAGAATTAGTTGATTATATACTGTTTTAAAACTTAGCAAGTATTTGGAATCTCAGTGTCAAGCCACATTCACAGTGAAAGCATGGATCTTTCAATGTTTATTAATGTTTCATGTATGTATAGTTACTTTTGTAATATGAACTACATTGCTGTTCAATTTTTTTAGCTAGATCCTATAAACCAAATTTAGGAATGTGTATATATTATTTCAATATATCCCTCAACAGGAGAAGCTGTACTAAATCCTTACACTTTGTACGAAGTTTAAAACACATTCTAAAAATTGATTGAATTAAGTGTTTTAATGTGACTTTGAAGAAAATCTGACTATGCATTTCTAAGGGCAACCAATCTCACTTTTTTTTTTTTTCAAAAAAGCTTGTACTACATAATAATAGTTTCAATTTTTAGGTTAAAAAGTTACTTTGGTTAATTTGAAAAAAATGAGGTAATTATCTCAAGCACATGATATTTCAACTATTATAGAAATATCATCATTACGCTGATAGTTACTAAATCTCTTAAATAGCTTTGTCTATGTGTCCAACCAAACCATAACGGTTTGGGGGGTTTTTTGTTTTAAACACACAGCAACCGTGGATACAGGGTGCAACCATAAGATGACAAACAATGTTTCTGCCAATGCTGCTTTTCCATGGCATAAAGTAGAAATACCTTTATGAAGTTAAAGCAGCAGCAAATGAAAAACTAAAAAAGACCTCAGAGGCATGCTTAAAGAAAGGGTGATATAATGAAAATGCAACAACTAGGATACCTAAAAATGAAGACACTAAAGTTCTACATGAACATACATAAACACAAGAGTGTTCTTAGGCTTTTCTAGCTCCAAACTGAAATTATATCCAACAATCAGCATCTTGCCTTTAATGAGAGATGCCACAAGTTGTACAATACATTTAAAAGAAAATATTTTCATTTGAGGAAATGCAACAAAATAAGGCGGCACATACTGAAAAGTAAGCAACTATTATAAAAAACTAAATGGTTTTGGGAACTATTTTCTATGTCCTGCTGCAATCAAGCAGTTGTTTGCACCTCAACTTCACTAGACAAGATCCTCTCATCCCCACTCCACCCTCTCTCCCCACAGTACTCAATCTCTTTTTCTTAAGACCAAATTCAATTAATTTTTGAAAGCCAACAGTTCATGTTTTTTCTAAGCCTTTGTAAAAGTTTTAATCATATAAAAACTGGAGTAGAATTCAATTACTGCTTTCATACTATGCAACAAGACAACACTTTATAACTAGCATTTACTTCCAATGAAACATTGAATAAAACATCCAACGTCTCCAAGACTACCATCTAACACTGTAACTCAGAGAACAGGCTTTTTTAGGTGTATTCATATCTGA
The DNA here is from genome assembly GCF_000695765.1 of Mesitornis unicolor. Lineage (NCBI taxonomy): Eukaryota > Metazoa > Chordata > Aves > Mesitornithiformes > Mesitornithidae > Mesitornis > Mesitornis unicolor. The sequence goes on from NW_010178798.1 coordinate 20,784, forward strand.
AACAGCCCTTGTGCATTCAAGGGAAAATATTTGGTAGTATGCAAGTTATTTCCTACAAAACAATTGCAGTTTACACTTCAAGTCTGGATTCCTTATGAAAGCTCCCACCCCCTCCAAGTCATATTGCCTGAGAATTTCATGATCCTCTTATGTCTCTACAAGTATAGATGTCCCAAGTTTAAAAAAAAAAAAAATTAACAAAATTAAGAAATAGAGGTCTGAGCACCTTAACATACAACTGATATAATTAAAAAAAATAATCTCATATTTAGAAATAAAAATACTTACAGCCTCTCCAGTTCTTTTAAATCCTGGAATGCTCCTCTCTCGATAGTACTAATTTTATTCTCCATGAGTTGACTGAAATATAGAAATTTTTTACACGTAAGTTTTAATAACTCCCAGATTACTTGTTGCATTAACAGTAGTAATTTAAAGGCAATCACATCTTCATTAAAACAGTACAACAGTTATACCAGAATGACATCCACTTTAACCCTCTGGGACCCTTGTCATCACACTTTACATGAGCTCACATATCCAAAAAGGGAAAAATAATCCTCGTTAAAAGAAATAAGAATAGATAATACATTTGCTCATCTACTGTAAGAGTCTCAAGTCAAAAAGTTACACATATGCATACATGCTGTGCGCACAAACGCACATACATCATTGCTCTTCGGCAAATTATAAGACTCCAGTTGAACAGTATGAAGATATTATCTCGCATGAGAACAACAAAACAAAAATACTGAACTGTGGTGCTGGGAAAAAAATATCTGTGAAAGATTGCACAGAGATTGTAACCACAAGTAGTTTTTTTTCTTAAAAAAAAAAAATCAGAATTACTACAACATGATATTCTGTTTCATACAGAAACATAAAAGTATTTTATATGACTACTTGCTCAAAATAAACAGCCTTAACAAACAAGCTATATAAATTCTGTAGTATTTTAAACTTGGTATTAGTTATATTTTTCCTCAAAAACACCAAAATCCTACAGAATTTTAAAAGCTTCGTAAGGCTTGAAACAAAGCATTTACAAAAAAAACGAACACAAACAATCAACACATCCAAACCAAATCATTCCTTCCTCAGATTCACTGTTAAATTGTTTCTTTTTTGCACAAAAACTGTAGAAAAGCAATACTATCGCATCACCTGAGACTTCCTTTTAAATTCAGGAAAGGAATAACTTTTTTTCTTAATTAATTTTATTAATTAATTCCCTTATACTTCAGGTTAAAAGTACCCATTTTCAGTGTGAACTATAATTTCCTAACCTTAAACTGAAATAATTTCAGCAGTACTAAACCAGTTTTTAGGAACTCTTACTTTTAAGCTACATACCAAATTAAAACCTCAAATTCTCGTAACCTTAAGGAGAGATTAAAATTTTTTAAACAAATTACATGTAAGGCAATTGCTAACTAATTCATCTCGGTGTCTAACCTATGGTGAGGGGTTGCAAGTTCAGATGCAGTCACACCATCATTAAAAATCGATAAACCATCTAACTTATAAACCGAAAGACAGCTAGTTTAACAGTTTTTATAACAAACTGTAGCATCAGTCCTAAAAGGTATCAGTGATAGAAAGAGCAAACTTACAGAACTCGAAGGTGCCTTAGACCAGCAAAGTCAGTCTTGGTGATTCTTGTGATGTTATTTCCATTAAGATCCCTAAGAAGAATAATTTATAAGCAGTAAAATTAAAGCATTCAAAAGTTAATTTTAAATTGTTTTGTTTCAAACGGGCATAGCATTTTTTGAAATTAGGAGATGTAAAGGAACCCAATGAACCATTCTTACAACTAACACTGTGTGAGTTCCTGATTTCCAAGGGACTGAATGAAGGTTTATCTTAGAAGTAGTAGTTTCAAGCTTTGTAATAAGAGACCCTTACAAAGTCAGTTCTGCCTACCATTATAAAGCTCACATTTATCTTTAATATAGAAGAGTCAAAGCCTGTCTGAACATGGTTATAACTGCATTCAGAAAACCACTGAAGATTTTTTTATAGATTAAATATATATATGTATATGCTACAGTATTTGTTTGACTGTTACAAAAACTAAGTGAAATTAACAGTTTGCACTATTTCTAAGCAACTTTCAGCTTTCATAGTATTGCTACAAAGGCCAAACAGGGCTTAGCTTTCTACAGCAAACACTACCTTTCAAGCAGGCGTAAGGCTGTTGGAGGGTAAGTGATGGGAAATACAATTTTATAAAAACCAACTCTTCACTTGCTGCACAGGAAGCTACGCTGACTGCAGAATGTGAAGTGTGTTTAGAAGCAATGGAAAACTCTATTTAGGCCCTAGCATTTCTGTTCTACTTCGCACTCCTTTATCTTCTGGAGTTATATGCCCATTTTCATAACATTTTGGGGTCAAGATACAAACTTCACTCAATTCCAAACACTACAAATATATAAAACCAGACTTTGCAATTCCTGAGGTAAGCCATTAGGAAGTGGTATTACGTGAAAACAATCCTAACAATTACAGATCATTCTCAATGTAGTTCATAAAAAAATATTTTTTTTTAGTGTTTATACCTCACGTGGCCAAAACATCACTGTAAAAAGACTGCGTAAGTCTCAGCAGAAATGCATCACCGATACTCTTCCTAAGTGAAATTTATTGCTCGAGACGTGTATACGTCATACACCAAAATCTTAATGACTTATTAGAGAGTAAGAAATAATGTGCACACCTCTTCCATTCCCCAGATCCTTCTGAAAGTCAGTCTGATATGACAAATAACCGGCCACATGCTCGGTCTCTCTCTCACGACTACAAAAACCCCTTGCCGGAGAGGACACGAAAGATGATAGGGAGGAGGGATCACAATTAAGACACAACTTAGTGTGGGCGAGTGGGGAAGAGGCTAAAACGCCCCAGCCCGCCCTCGCCTCAAAGGCAGA
>NW_010178799.1:0-231 GCF_000695765.1 Mesitornis unicolor
GGCCCCCCGGGAGCCCCGGGCATGCAGCGACTCCCTCGCACTGATATCGGGTCCGGTAATACTTAGTCTTCAAAGGCAAGGCACATCATGTGGTATAAAATTTCGTGCAAATTAGGAAAACATGGATTTTTTTTTTTCTTGTGTTTTTTTTTCTTTTTTCGGCTTTTTTTTTCCTTTTATACAGAATTATTTTTTTTTTCCTCTTTTTTGTGGTTTTTTTTTTTTCTTTTT
>NW_010178799.1:356-589 GCF_000695765.1 Mesitornis unicolor
TTTCTTTTCTCCACGTGTTTCTTTTCTCAGATCTTTAAAAAAACAAAACAAAACAAAACAGGTTTCCCTCTCCACCAAGCGCTTTTTTTGTTGTCGTGGGTTTTTTTTGTTTTTCCTTTTTTTTTGTGGGTTTTCTCCTTTTCTTGTCCTTTTCAATGATTTTTGTGTTTGTCTCCCGGGATTTTCTGCGTCAGCCCTTTCCCCGCAGGATCCGGCCTCGCTGCGTCGTCCTT
>NW_010178800.1:0-2482 GCF_000695765.1 Mesitornis unicolor
ACCAGCAGAGAGACTGCAAGGACTGGAGTGACAAGCCACTCAAGGAGTGTAGCATAAATGAATGTCTGGTGCGTGCCAGTGATGGGTGGAATTGGTTAAATAACCTTTTTAGTGGCTGGGGGGTGTCTGGTTGGGTTTTTATTTGTATTGGCAAGAGCTCCTCTGCCCTGGTCTTCCTCATGGGCAAGAAGGGAGTCCACAGAGGAGCCCTCAACCAGAAGGTCCACAATATGATTGATAACATGAAAGTATGAAGCCAAACAGACATCTTCTGCCTGAACACTGGCTCACAGTCATTGCCTGTGGGGGACCTCAGCTGGACTAAGGCCTTTGGACAAAGTGACTTTGACCTTGAGAAGATTCCAGTCTACCCTTGAGAGAATAAACAGGAACAAGAAGAGCCGCAAGGTGAACAAGTTTGTCGAAAGTGCTGACAGCAGACTGAGGTGTATGTGTTCCTTTGTCGGAAGTGCTGAGTTGTGATGAACTGTAAACATAGTAACTCTGAACCAATGAGAAGAAGACACATCTGGAGAGAGTATAAATAGATGAGGAAGAAAAACTAAGGCTTTTTGTGCTGCACCAACACTTGTCTTGATGCTTTGTCTGTCCCAACCACGACATAAGACAGCAGGAAGAAGTGGTCAGGACTTGCCTTTTCAAGGGCCACATTATTTGTGCATATCAGAACCACCATCTAAAATACTGTGGCAGCACTCTCATCAGGCACACCTTTTCCTCACTGTGAGGGGACAAGGTTATCCTATTTCAGATGCTGAATTTCAAAATTTCCAGACAGCCAATGTAGGTACTGTGATGCTTCTATCAAATAGCATCCCATCTATACATGCAACATGGGTGCAATTGCCAGTGAAAGCAGTGTCACATGAGGCACCGAGTGGCTCACCTCAACCTCTGAAAGAGACCAATAGCAGATGTCACCTTAATTTCATCCAGCAACTTCTCTCGACAGTAAAATGCTACTAGGAGATGAAAACAGAAATCCATCCAGTTTGCAAGGTGCTGCAGGAGGTTAGTTTCCACCTGGCATTCCCCTGCTATTTTCTTTAGTCTCACAGTCAAATATGGTGAAGAAAGTGTGTTCCAGTATTCATTAAAAAAAAACAACTCTTGAAAAACAGTAACAGCCTTATAGTCATGCCACATAAAAGAAAAACTGTTTTAAAAGACAATACTAATATTCAAGAATATGCTTCCAGAGATAGTTGCATAAGCTTGATAGCAACATCAGCTCCTTTATTTCAGATGCAGGCAGTAAGCGTGCTTAGACTCCATGATCAGGTTGCAAATGAATACAATAATGCTTTACATTGAGGTTAAGGAAACAGCATGTATTGCAAGATAATATTAGCCTGCCTGCTGCCTTCTGTGAATTCCTGCAAGTTAATCAAGGTGAAATATACAGTCAATCATGCCTCAAAAGAGCTAACATTTTATGCAAAAATTCCACAGACTAGCATTTCGTTACAAGATGGTTTTAATTTTATTAAAAGACACAGGCTGGCTTCAATACCATAGTAAGCAGGATTTTAAATTGACACCTCCGTTAAAAAAGGTCTGGCAGTATAAAAAAATACATAGTTTTGTCCATTAATGCAAAAATCTTACATATGCTTTTGAAAGAAGTCTTGCAAACGTGAGTTTTACCAGGAGTAGCTACACAATGGCTTTTGCAACGTTTTCCCCCTAAAGCTGATTCTCCATTCCCTCTCCATACACATTAATGAAAACACAGCTAGTCTGATCTACACATTTTAGCTTATTACTCCATTTACAGATGTATCAAAGTAGACACTCATAATAAAAAGGGTTTTATGGAGGCATAACATATGCTCAGGAACATTTATAATCATGGTGCAAGACAGATATTACTTCTGACAAACTCTATCAAGTTATTTTCTTTTGGGATTCCAGCAATATTGCAGAAGACTGCAGCCTAGCTATTAGCATGCTTTTCACATAACAGAATTAAGATTAGACATTCAAGTTGTGTCATGTATATGTAATCAATCTTCTCTTAAGTTCCTTACAGCTGCACAGACTAATAAAAAGCTTTTTTAACACAGAAGACCAAAGCCATCTTATTTTTAAAAGTTTCTCCATGAACACAAAGAGTAGTTTGACAGAACTTTAGGTAAGGAAATCAGACTGGATAATTCAAGTACTTCTAAATTCCAGAAACACTTTTTTCCTCCTGAAATTCATACTTGAAGCTCATAAGTTTCACAGGTTTGTTTTTGGTTTTTTGTTGTTTCTTATTGTTAAACTATAACAATCATGATTCATAAGCAGAAATATTGTTCTAAAGCAATAAGCCGTAAGTGTATTTGAAACGGCATTCATTTCACAGGGATGATTATGTTAGAGTCCAGGAAATGCTGACATGCCACTGAAATTACAGGCCAGCATATTTCTGAGCAAAGGGATCAAACAGAATCACAGAACTTTAGGGATTGGAAGG
>NW_010178801.1:0-12344 GCF_000695765.1 Mesitornis unicolor
GGGCAGGTGGCGGCGCGGGTGCGGGCCCAGGCCCGGGCGCTAAGCCCCGGCTGTGCCTCGCTAGGGGTACGCATCCGGGATCCAACCGAGGTCCGAATTTCTACTCGTGCGGCATGGTGAAGTCCTAGAAGTAAGAGTGGTGAGCTAAAACAAGCGTATATACGTAACTTGTAAGTAGCAGAAACCCGGTAGTAGCCAGTAGCAGAAAGGGGTGAAACTTGTTGGCGGATTTACCTCTACATGGACAGGAAAAGCTACTCTAGCCTGAAAGTAGGCGATTTCCCACTGGAGGCTGATGTTCTGAGGATTTTTGGTAGTGATCACAGGGGAATAAATACCACAGCAGTAGTCTATAAGATTAAGCTTGATGTATATGGGCTACCTGCTGTTGTTGTCTTTGATAGCATGAATGAATTAAAAGATTATTTCTTCCTAGTTTTCTGTTCTTAAGTTAGTAAAGTCAGCTCTTTTCAGTGTGAAAAAGAGCTACTGAAATATAAGAGCTATGTAAGCTCCTTTGAGTGTCAGTTGCTCGTATTTGCTTAGGTATTGTCTGGCTACTACTGAAAAGACAAAGATTTTTAAGTCACCTGCATGAGTTTGAAACTAAACAAAGTATACCTAAGAAAAAAAAAAGTGATAATTTTGACTTCCTTAGGCAGTACCTTATTACATCGTGCTCTTGATTTGTTTTCAACAGCTCCTTAAACTTAGCAGAGTATGTATAATTAAGGTTTCATCAGTTACCACAGTGAAGTTTTGTGGTTTTACTGTGTTTGGTTTAGGAGTATTTTATCGACCAGCTGAGGTCAGATGGAGTTGTTCATCTTCCTCGACGCGTTACCAATGAAATTACAAATAATACTCGATATGAATTTTACACACAAGGAGGGGTCATCTTTGCAACAAGTAGAATCCTTGTGGTAGATTTCCTTACGGATAGAATTCCTGCAAACCTCATTACTGGTAAGAGTTAGATGAAATAAAGGTAAGGCTGATCTGTTTGATGACACATAAAGCTTAATTCTGTATGACGAGTTCTACTAACCAGTGTTGAGGTTGAAGCGTTATTCCTTTTGTTGCACAGCTGGGGTAAAAGGAGCAAATATGTAGCTTGGGTTTTTTTGTTGGTTGTTTTTTTAATGGTTGTCTTTCGTCCAAACTTGTTTGCCTTATTTACTCATACAATTTGAAAACATCCACATTATTTTACTGGATCATTCATTTTTGTGGCTTTCTGATAGCAGTAAACTGTCTGGAAAACAAACAAGCAGTTAAACTATGCCATTGACAGAAGAAACATGAAATCCAGACTGACTTTCAGAGAAGAATAATTGATTGCACTTGGTGTCCTGTGAGCTTACAGGACATTGGTCTATGATAAAAATGGATTTTAGATGTTGTTTTATCAGCCATGCACACTACTTATTTTTTGCATTAACCAATTACTCTTGATTACTTTTTCCATCAAAAAATACCTTACAAACCTTTGCTTGAAGGAGTCCAGTGCAGAGCCACAGAGATGCTGGAGGGAGTGGAGCATCTCCTGCTGAGGAGCGGCTGAGGGAGCTGGGGCTCTTGAGCTTGGAGCAGAGGAGACTGAGGGGTGCCCTCAATCCTGGGGATCCATTTGGAAAGGGCAGTGTCAGGAGGAAGGAGCCAGGCTCTGCTCTGGGATGTCCAATGCCAGGACAAGGGGCAATGGTCCCAAGCTGGAGCACAGCAGGTTCAAGCTTTGTGAGTGTGAGGGTGGCAGAGCATGGCCCAGGCTGCCCAGAGAGGTTGTGGAGTCTCCTTCTCTGCAGACACCCAAAGCCCTGGCCATGTTCCTGTGTGACTGCTCTGGTGATCCTGCTCTGGCAGGGGTTGCACTGGGGGAGCTTTCCAGGGCCCTTCCAGCTCCTCATATTCTGTGATTCTGACACACCTTGGGTGCTATCTAAACAGCAGTATTATGAAGTAATGTTGTTTCTATCATTCGAAAGATTTTGGGAATAGCTTGTGACCTTTTTTTGTTGTGATATGGAAGTTAGAGATGGAATATGTTACAGTTTTCTTTTTCCACTCATGTTCCATTCCCTTTCTCCCTTGACCACTCTCCTTATGTTCTTGTCTAAGCTGGAAACCTTGTTACAGCCTGAAGAGCTACTAAAATAACTAGCTAACAGCCAGCAATATAAAAGTACTTTATTATGATCTAAATGTTAACATTTTGATCGCTAAACATAACCAAACATTGGATGCTTAGAAGAATGGAAGTTTTTGCTTCAGAAGCTGTATCCTTTTCCTTTTAATCAATGTGTGACAAGCTTTAATCTGTAAAACATCTTTGAACAGTTTTATGCTAGATCCAAAGGGTGCCAGATTTGTCAATTTTTATGTGTCTAGGTCAAAAAAGTGAACGTATTTTCTCAGCAACCTACTTTAATTTCTCTCCTTCCCCTTGACTCCTTCCTTTCTACATTTCTGACCTACCAAAGGGTGAGGGGGAGAAAGAAAACACACCATTGGACTTTGTCAGTATGAAAAGAAGGAATACAGTAACGATTTTTAAAAATATTGTCCTCTAATGGCATAGAGTTGTTACATTTTTTGCAGTGCCACTAGAGGTCATCACGACAGCAGCTGTGGTAGACTTGCGGCTTCATTGAAAACTTGGGTAACACCTAGCTCTGCTGGAAGCTCTGTGTGTTATCTGTGCGTGAATTTGTAGGGCAAAACCAACAGAAAGCTGTAACAGTGTTTCTGCTGGAGCAAAAACATAGCAAAAAAGTAACGTGTTTCTAGGCATTATAAATGTTTATAAAATCGGTGTAGAAGCACATGTGAATTAACATCTGATGAATTCATAAATTCAGCTAAATTAAGGTAAGTAATAATCACTGCAGCACAGAATTATTATTCCTGGTGGTTTTGGCCAAACGGAAATGATGTACTTAATGGCACAGTTAAACTGATGCTGCAGGTTCGTGCAGTAAACAGTGGCACATTGTTTCTACCTAGGCTCACACAGCAGTACCATCCTGTGGCACTGAAGCTGAGGAATCGCCTGGCTTGAACTCTTGAAAGTTTGTCCAAACATTGCTTCAGAAGATTTGAATTCTTACTGTATTTTATTTAAGAAAAAACTGTCAAGAGTTTTGAGGAAAAATCTACACAGAATTGGACTTTAGTTTTTTGTAACCTGAAAATATTTTATTTTGCCAGGCATTTTGGTATACAAAGCACACAGAATCATTGAGTCCTGTCAGGAAGCATTTATCCTGCGACTTTATCGCCAGAAGAACAAGCAAGGCTTCATTAAAGCTTTTACAGATAATGCGGTTGCATTTAACACAGGCTTTTGCCATGTGGAAAGAGTTATGAGAAATCTTTTTGTCAGGAAACTTTACCTGTGGCCAAGGTAAGGCACCTCTTTACTTCATTGGAGAGTTAAGCTTTTAAAAGTTTAAACCTTTTCTTTTCATTTTTTTTTTTAAAAAGGAAGGATGTTACAATTGGTTCCTAAGAAGATGAGGTGTATGCAGTCACACAGCCAATCTGTGTTCCCTCTTGTATTCCTAAACAAGTTTCCTTCAGTTTTTGACAGGAGTGGTCTTAAAGGTGCTGAATTTCTGGAGGTATTTTTGAAAACAAACCCAAATTAAATCTAAGGGGCTGAACATTATGGTATAGCTGTCCCGTCAGCCAATAGAAATCACAGCATAAAGTGACATTCTTAATAGCTTAAGAAAAGCTTCACTGATTAAACAGATTATTTAAGCCATGAAGTAAGAGGGGTGCAGTTTCTCAGTTCTGTGATTCATGGAGGTGTTTGTTTCCACCAGTGATGAAGCTCCATGGGTCTCTTTCTGTATGTCAGATCTTTAAATATTCCTTTACGTGTTTGTTGTGTACAAAGAGCGTTTCTTGATGACTGATAGAAGCCAAACTGCCAAGTTTGTGACATGCATTACGTTTTCCAGTAGCAGAGCCACACAGGAAGGGGCACTTTGGCAGCTGGCCCATCCAGTGCCCTTGCCTGGGGCAGGAGCTCTGCCTGGCTGTGCCTGTAGCCCAGTCTAGAATGTGTCTCACCCCATCTCTACGTACCTCTGTGTTGTAAACAGTCTTTCAGCAACACAAAGAGGTAGACATGGACATAACTAGGATAGGAAAGGTTGACTAGAAACTCTCTAAACTTGCTTCCTTGAGTTCTGAACCATGAAAAGACCCTGGGGGCACAGCATGCAGCAAGGGAAATGCCCACTGACTTTTAGAGGTCAGCAGGCAGCGTCCCCAGTTCTCATGGATCGTTTGCCAGCACTGTAGGCTCACAGGGCTAGAATGACTACAGTCATAATTGTGGACTGGATGGTTTTCTGAGGCTGCTTATGAGACTGCAGTCTTCACATCTGTAGAAACAGATTCATTTTGCAATTAACTTGTTTATGTGTAAACAATTGTAACTGTAGTTTGTACAGACTTTGGAATAGTCGTAGGTCAAGCAAACCATCCGTGTAAATCTTACTAAGCTGTTTCCCTCTTAGGTTTCATATAGCAGTGAACTCATTTTTAGAGAAGCATAAACCTGAAGTGGTGGAAATACATGTGTCAATGACCCCTGCAATGCTTGCCATCCAGACGTCAATCCTGGACATTCTGAACGCGTGTCTGAGAGAACTCAAATGTTATAATCCAGCTCTTGAAGTAGAAGATCTGTCTTTAGAGAATGCTATTGGTAAATCTTTCGACAAGGTAACCGTTTTGATTGTTTTGCAGTGTCTGACTGAAGAGATGTAGATCTTCAAAACAAAAATACTATTTGTAAAATAAATAACCAGCAGCAACTGAGTATTCTCCCATGACATGTTTATTATTATTACAAGGAAAGAAACTGTTACCTGTAATGGGGATGTTACAGTTGCCAGTAGGGTGTATTTGGTGGTTCTGGTGTATTGGTATTGTTCTTCCTTAACTTCCGAAGTCCCTACAGTAGGGACATCCTGATTCATAGTGTGGTGGTGGTGTTAAAGAGGGCTTCAGTTTCAGCTCAAAGTGCTTTAGAGACAAGTATTCTTGAATTTCTTGCTTGTATTTTTTATTTCCTCCATTAGGAGAGGTACTGTGTGTAACACATAATATGCACACGCATACATCTGTTGTATCTTTTACTCATTATCCATGTCACTAATTGTGCGTTGTTGTTTCTGGCAGATCTGCAGTGTTTGGCATACACGTGCTTTCTGTAGGGTAAAATCGTAAACGTAACCATTGTAGTCAAACTTGGTTGTTCATTACCTGTGAATTAATCTTGATGTGAGGCCGCCTGTGCTTTAAATACTTGGAGGGTTTGTTTCTAATGTTCTGTAGGTTTTATATCTGCTTGATACTCATCTTATTTTGCAGAAGTAGATGACATTATAATGTTTTTTTACTTTACCTCAGTAAAGGATGCTAGATACTAAACACACAGGCCAGAACCAGCAAAATAATGGTGGTTTGGGGTTTTCTTAATTTTACTTTTACCGGTATTTTTTTTATTGTATGGAAAGGAAAATATGGACTGAAAGCATTAAATGATCTACATCTGCTAACTGCTGGAATGTTTTGCAGAAAGGCACCTATGTGGTGTTAACGCTGAAGAAATTATTACTTATCAAAGCAAGCATCTCACCATCACATCTTTAATTTGGTTTAATACCTTTGGGAAACTAATTATATCCCCTGTAAAGGAAAAATAAGTGCATTCTTACCTTGGTTAGTATGCTATATATTTGACACCCAATTTGAACTTTCCAATTTATACTTCTAGACAATACGTCACTATTTAGATCCCCTCTGGCATCAACTTGGAGCTAAGACAAAGTCTTTGGTCCAAGATTTGAAGATACTACGTACTTTGCTGCTGTATCTGACTCAGTATGACTGCGTCACTTTCCTTAATCTTCTGGAGTCACTGAGAGCAAGTGAAAAAGCTTTTGGTGAGAATTCAGGTAAACACCGACTAACCATAGAAGTTAATGCATGGAACAGAGAAATGTTGATATTTTTAATTAATAGTCCCAAATATATGAAGGTATCTAATTAGGTTTTATATAAGCAGCCATAAGGACGTAGGTTTTTATTGACAGATAATGCTTTCATCTTCCCACTTAACTGCTGTTACTTCACAGTGTGAGATTTGCATCACATTTCTTCTATTAAGCTATTAATTACATAGCAAGGTATTCCAGATGAGAGATTTGGGGCTTTTACTGGAAAGGGTGGAATCATGTACATGTCGCAAATGTCAGACTGCTACGCTTTCTTTTCCCCTTAGGTTGGCTGTTTCTTGACTCCAGTACTTCGATGTTTGTAAATGCTCGAGCTAGAGTTTATCGCACCGCGGATGAGAAATTGAATCAGAAAGGCAAAGTTTCTGAAAAAAGGGATGTCAAGAAAGAAAATGGTATTGATGATTCCTAATTTTGAGTGTCACAGGATTTCCAACATTCTGCATGTTATTGCTTGTGCTATGGTTCCCTACGTGGTCTTACACAGCTCAAGATCTCAGTCTGTTAACTGGGATAAGTTGAGACATAATCTTAGTTCAAAAAGCATGTAATAAATAACACAAAACGGAGTCACGAAGAAGTAAAGGGTTCTTCTAAGCTTGCTTAGTTATCATTGGGAAAGCTTTTATGGAATTGCTGTCGAATTACTTTGGTGTTTAGCATGATCTTGTTAATTTTATGTGAATGGGTAGGAGGCTGCTGTTGCTTTTACTAAAAAATTATATTCAGGAGTTTCAGAACCGAAGAATGAGTGAATGTTTTAACTTTTTGCTTCACTAAAGTACTTTATCCCCATTTTTAAACGTTTCTGTACAAGTGCTCTCAAACCCATTAGCATAACAAGATGCATATGTAGGCTGTGGAATATCGTATTTGCCAACAACCATCATCACGCTATTGACATCTAACCAGTAATCTAAAGTTCTGAAGGATATTTTGGCTGTAAGAGCTGCTATGTTCAATCCTGTTTTGTTTCAGAACTGAAAAGGGAATTGGTTCTAGAAAGTAACCCAAAATGGGAAGCTTTGAGAGAAGTACTGAAAGAGATTGAAAACGAGAATAAGAACAGTGAAGACCTTGGTGGTCCAGGTGAGAAAATAATGTTCTACGTTTTTTCACACAACAGCTTGTTTTTACTTCTGCTTGTCTTTTAAGAGGAGCCTAAATCTTTACCCTAATATTATTAGATGCAGTTTTAAATTTAATAATTTGTGGACTTAAGGAGTTTATGTACATCAACTATGTAAAACTAAACAGTTACATAAAATCCTATTTAGTTCTTGCTCTGAAAGAGAAATGCTGCTAGTTATTGTGGTGGGTTGACCCTGACTGGATGCAAGGTGCCCACCAAACCGCTCTATTGCTCCCCTCCTCAGCAGCACAGCAGGGGGAGAAAATAAGATGGAAAAAAATCTTGTGCATCAAGATAAGGAGAGCTTAATACAGCAAAAGCTGCACGCAGAAGCAAAGGAAAACAGAAGTTTTATGTTCTACTCCCCATCAGCAGGCGATGTCCAGCCACTTCCCAGGAAGTAGGGCTTCAGTACACGTAACAGTTGCTCTGGAAGATAAATGTTGTAATAATGAATGCCTCCCACCCCTTCCTCGTTTCTCTTAGTTTTTCTTGCAGAGCAGATGTCCCGCTATATGGAATATCCCGTTGGTCAGTTTGGGTCAGCTGTCCTGGCTCTGTCCTCTCCCAAGATCTTACCCACCCCCAGCCTGCTGGTGAGGGGGCAGTGATGGAGAGCAGCCTTGGTGCTGGGTAAGGACAGCAGTAGCCAAAGCACTGATGTGTTACCAGCAGCCTTCCAGCTACCACTGCAAAGCACAGCACTGAGAGAGCTGTTCAGGTTAAAAGAAAAGAAATAGGAGTTGTGTCTTGTGCCCTTTCCATCTCATACGTTCTTCTGAAAATGTGCTTATCCAGGAGATGCACCTAAATGGGGTGAAGAGTAAAAGGCAGTTGTGCTTCTAATGAACTCTGCTATCTTTCCTATTTTAGGGCTTTTGATCATCTTAAATTTCACCAAATTTTATTTTAGGAAATCGTAAGGGTAAAAAAAATGCTCTTTTTTCCCACCCACAGTGTTCTGTCTCTGGATAAAAACTGACTCTCTCACCTCGAGTTGTAGGAGTTTTTCTGAGTCAGCTTGTGGAGAATTGTTATTCAAGGCCCACAAATGTCAATAATACCAAGAGAAACACGCATTTTTTTTAGACTCTTTAACACATCTAATGAAGGCTGAAAATTAGAATGGTCTAAATTAAGTTCTCTCTTATTCCATGTTAAAAAAGTAGAAGTCTGAGTAAGTTTCAATATGTGTTGTATCTGCCTCGTTTCAGATGGTCCAAAGGAAAACCTCGCTAATTTAGATGGTGTAAGAATAAGGAATGCTGAACTCCAATTAACGTTCTCTAATCTTGTTTGGTACAAAACATCGGGCCATTTAAACTCCCTGAAAATCCAGAGCAGCTGTGACAGCCAAATGTAAAGGCATTTGGCAGGCATGCTTCTAGGATCATTAAAAACAATTTGCTCAAGAGATGTCTTTCAGCTGGATAAGAAGTACAGCGTAACAGATTATAAACATGATATCGTTTCTTGTCTGCAGGGCAAGTGCTTATTTGTGCCAGTGATGACCGAGCCTGTGCACAGCTCAGGGAGTGCATTATTGCTGGAGCAGAAGCTTTTTTAACAAGACTGTACAACAAAACCTTCAGAAAGGATGAGAAAGCCAGAGAAGTGTGGATTAAGGACAGAAAAGCTGTCAAGTCCAAAGGAAGTGCCAGACCAGACACAGGGCCTCAAGCTAAAAAAGCCAAACTCATGGCTTCTTCAAAACAAAATAAAAACAAGCAGCAGCAAGACCGGACTATAATCCAACTGCTGGGGAAAGCTGAGGAGGAAAAGAGAGAGGAGTTAGAGGTGGAAGATAACAAAGAATTAAGCAGTAGCCAAGAAAGTGGTATTGAAGAGACCGCTCCTGAAGACTTTGATGTGAACTTACCCTCAGACTGTTACTATGGTATTTTCAAGAACCCACTCACCATTATTCATCCATTGCAGGGGTGCAGTGATCCCTACGCGCTCACTCGTGTTCTGCATGAAGTAGAACCAAGATACGTTGTGTTATACGATGCAGAACTGACTTTTGTTCGGCAGCTGGAAATCTACAAGGCAAGCCGGCCGGGGAAGCCTTTGAGGCAAGTTGGCTTGGTCAGTCTCGCTTCAGTCTTAAAGGGAAAAATACAAGTGTGCTTACAGCAGTGAGGGCAGAGCGTGCATCTAGTGATTTTCTTTAGCCACCTTTTCATTCCTGTCTAGCCCTCTTCTTAGTTTTAAACAAAAACATACTGTCCGATATAACCAAAAGATAACTCTTTACTTCCCAGGAGGCATTTAGTCCACAAACAAAAACATATTTGCAATAAAAACCCCCAAAAGTTCATTCCATCTTCTACAAGTCCTCTGCTTAGATGCTCTTAGTGGCAATAGATGCATTTTGAGGTGCTGTTGTCTCATTTTAAACCATCTCTAGAAGTGTGATTTTTAGAACAATAAGGTTCATTTTCGATGTAATTAATTTTCACGTTTCCTGATGTCTGGTCATGCTGAAGATCAGTGACTCAAACTGTAACAGAAAAACAAGTAAAGGAAAATGCAATTAAGAAAATGAGAAGTATCTGCAGTCACACTCAGTTCTGACAGGATGTCCACATTGTGTGTATGTATTGGATACACTTGTAAGTTGCAAAACTCGCTTTGATGCATGGTTTTTATGGACTAATTAAGAATACAGAAGACTTAAAATTTAATACACTATGAGGTTTTGCATTATCTTTCATTTATGTGGCTGCCTGATAACAGCATTTCTTGAATGCAGTAAACTGGTTATACTTGTACCTCTCTGAAAATAACTTACGGCAGTTTCTGAAGTCTCAGAATAAACACACTTTACTTACTGCAGTTGAAACACAACTTACTGGCATATAAAATTATGACCTTTTGAATTATAATACTTTAATCACCTCATGAAAGTTATTTGCATAAATGTAACGGAGCAGTTGTAACTGAAAATGGAAATCAGTTTGGTGGTACTTGGTGTCTCTGCCTGGTATCCAGGTGAGGGCTCGGCAGTGCAGATACAAATGAAAGAACTCAACGTGTATTGCACGAGGATGATCACTGGGTTATTTGTACCATTTATTTTTAACCGCCTAATCGGCATGTGCTGTATCCACCTCCTGCATCACATTCCCACACTTCAGGAAAATTAGATGCAGTCATGCAAGTAGGTGTTGGGAGATGCACCATGTGAAAACAAATGTAATAGGAATAAAATCCTATCAGTCTGCCAAAAGTTCTCTCAATTAAAAATATACTGGAAAAAATGACTATACTGAAAAGCTATAGGCAATTAATTCCTTAAGGTAAATATTAATTCTTATATATTCCATATAAAAACCCATTTGCAGAATAAAACTTGATTTGTTGTTGTGTTCCTGCGAGATAAATGACAGCTTGTCCTTTGTAAACCCTACCATTTCCTTGTGCAGATCCATGATTTTAAAGTCTTAGGTGGTGTTTTTACCTAACTCGGGATGGTTGCAGATTGGTTTAGTTTGTTGTATGTGTGCTGCTGGGAAGATCAGAAAGACGTGATGCTTCCCATTACGCTTGGTCTGTGTCTTTATTGAATGGCTGGCTGCAACCCGAGGCCTTGCTGGAATCCAGTGAGCCAGTCTGCCCCGGGGAGAGAGGGAGCACGGGTGCAGGAATTTTTGTTGCTGATTTTGGAACATCTTTACAGAAAAAGATAGTGGGTTTTCACTTGCCTTTTTTAAGGCAAATACTAACTTGTCAGGCAAGTGCTGCTACTGATCTTAAACATGAGTTGTGGGCATTTTTAAGTTAATATGAGTTTTTGTGATTTGTGTTTCTTTTATCCCCTCCTCCAAACCCACAGGGTTTATTTCCTTGTATATGGGAGCTCTACAGAAGAACAGCGCTACCTCACAGCTCTCAGGAAAGAGAAGGAGGCCTTCGAAAAACTCATTCGGTAAGAAAATTACTTTGCTGCCTTTATTATCAGTGTTTTGTGTGACTCCCTTACGTGCTTCCATTTTCAACAGAGTGAAGTTCGTAACTGTCTGAAGGCTTTAAATAAATTTTTAATTCACTTGTTTTTCAGCTGTTAAGAGAAACTTCCCACTGAGAATGAATTACAAGTCAAACCCTTCCTTTTCAAAGCACTTGATTTTTTATTTGTTTTTAATTTTAGGGTTTTTAATATTGAATTTCAAAGGCTAAACAGCACTACTTTGTATTTTTCCCTAATTCTCCATGAATTTCATTTCTGTAAATGTGTCTGCAGGTAACATTTCTAGCAAGGTATTTCTAAGGCTTTCATGTCTTAAGTAATTGTGGGGCATAACAAAGCCATTGTTTTCTTAGGCTGCATAGAACAGTGTTTTTACTGATGGTGTCTTCTCACCAGGTTACACTGCCGCTACCACTCATTAGGTCCTTTCTTTCATATGCCCCGAAAAGTTCTGTAAGTAAAATAATCCGATGCTAAAAAGTGCTAACAATTGAAAATAAAAATACAGCTCCTAGCCCAGCAAGCTGGAAAACCGAGTCGATTGCCTTTCTGATCAGGTTTGCAATTACTATGAAACTTTATTGAATTTTACATCTGACTGAAGGTTACTAAACCATTTTTATCTACTTTTTCTCATATAATTGCACTTTTCAGTGTTTGTTTCTTTGTGGTTCCTCAGAGAGAAAGCCAGCATGGTAATTCCTGAAGAAAGAGAGGGCAGAGATGATACAAACTTAGACCTAATCAGAGATGCTAAACTGGCCTCTGTTCCTGCTGGGGCTCACAGCTCTCAGCTTGGACAAAGACCTGTAACCGTTGCCTTTAAATGCTGTCCAAAGCATGCAGGTTGTAGACATTGCACGTTGACCCTGCAGTCCTGATGGTAAAGAAACGTTTCCTCCCTTACTGCATCTCCCTCTGTGCAATGGCAATGAATTCGGAGGTGTTTCACCAGTAAGACAGACACCACTTGGATTGTTTCTGGGCAGTCTGTTGGTTAGGAGACTGTCTAGTACTGCTCGTTGTGAGGTGAAGAGGAATTAAAACTAACAGACACTCAAAGCGGTGTTGTCCTTGAACTAGTAAGTGTTGGGAACTTTTGATCTTGGCAAAAGGGATTGCCTGGGTAACAACTGCAGATTGTGGGCTTTGTCTACGTTCTTTGCAGTAAAGCATCTTTTCACAGAATCACAGAATCACAGAA
>NW_010178802.1:0-3961 GCF_000695765.1 Mesitornis unicolor
ATTCTGTGATTCTGTGATAAAAGCATAGTGAAAGAGAGAAAGAAGGAAAACTGCATTAGGCCTGAAGGAGCAGGCTGGGAGAAGCCTCAGAAATTGGTATCTTGACCAAGTGCTGGGTCCCTGCGGGATGAGCTTCCACCACTGTACGAATGCGCTGATTAGAATGCAAATTTGGCTTTTTGGAAGCATGTGTTGGAAAAGCAGGAAGGATGTGAAATCCTCCCCTCCCCTTTTCGGCTATTCCCCCTCTGCGCAGCCAGAGCCCCATCACCCCTGCCCTGTCAGCCGGGTCTCAGCTGGGACGCAGATCTCCCCCTGTCCTCACCCCCGGGCTGCAGTGAAGTCCTGAAAGCTTCCCCCGACACCTCCTCGGAGGGGTCCTGTTTGTCTTGGCTGCTTTGCTGGGAAGCCACCTTTTTTCCATACCACTGCTTTCTTCTCCAAACCTACTTCACCCGTTCTCCGGGCCTCCCCAAGAGCACAGCCCCCTTTGCTGCACTTTACCACCACAGCTCCTTCTTCTCGCCGTTTCAGTCTGCTGAGTGAATATCTGAAACGCAAGGACCCCCTTGTGTTTCTCTCTTTTTGGGTGGAAATCTGGAAATCTGTCTTACAGATACCTTAAGTGGAGGGCAGGGGTTAAACCTGTGTCGGTGAGTTTAAGCCCAGCTGTTAACAACACCCACTCCACAGCAACCTTTAGACATTTTAAAATTAAATTCCTCACTGGAAGAATTCAGTGCTGTGCGTGGACTCAGTCAAAACAGACTTACACAAAACTTAAAGCAAAATCTACTTTAAAACTCGATGCTCACAGAAGCCTTAAATTGCACCTGGGCTTATACCAGCACTGATGGAAGAGTGAGCTTCGTTCTGCACAGTGAGAGGGGTTTTCCTTCCTTTTGCACCCCATGAAATCGTACAAATGCAGCTAAGATGGAAACAGCCACACATGATTCTCTAATCTCAGTTCGTGTGCCTAACGGCTGCTTAAAATAGATGTCTGATGGGTTTGGGCACTGTCTGGAAGTGTGGCTTCAGCATCACAGGGAGCTCTAGAGCAGGGCTCAGCATTGAGGCACATTCACAAGGACTTTTTCTGGAGGGCTGGCTAATGCTAAAAGAGGACATGCTCTCAGCCCCCACAGGCGTATTTCACTATTAGGATTTTAGTGCCTTCAGAGCTTTAAATATCTGAATTTTAGCTAAAGAAGTTAAAATTCTACTTGGTATGCTGTGTCCCATGCCTCTTTTTTAATATGTCACGACCCTTGCTCATCAGCTAAATAATCAAGAAAGCTTTTTATCTGTGTTTCTGCAAACTCTTTAACCCAGAGTGTGATTTCCTTACCACAACTCATGTAGAAAATTTTTCCCCGAAGTGCCAGATCAAAGATACCAGCTCCAGCTGTTGTCTTTAGTAACAACGAATTAACAACTAATGCAGCAGCGCTCTTAAGTTTCTGGAACTTATTTAATTCACAAGGAAAGCAAAGAAGAAAATAGAACAGAAAAGCCCTGCATCCTGAACAGTCTTTCAGCAGAGGAGGGGAAAAAATTCAATATAAGGTGATATCCCAGGGTTGCCTTTGATGTTGCAGTGTCTGCAGCCGAGAGCTTCAAAGCCAGCGTGTTGGTTTCTATCTGAAGATCAGGTCATAACTCCAGCGTAGCATTTCTAGTGGCTCCCGCTGGCTTTTCCCCTGATATTTCCCAAATATTGCGTATGACGCATGTGCACAACGTTGTGTTTTGTATTACTCATCAGGCAGCCCAACAGGAGGAAGTCTGGGCATTTTTGATCTGCAAGTATCTCAGGGTATTTGTCACAGAATCACAGAATCCCAGACCGTTAGGGATTGGAAGGGACCTCAAAAGCTCATCCAGTCCAATCCCCCTGCCGGAGCAGGAACACCCAGATGAGGTTGCACAGGAAGGCGTCCAGGCGGGTTTTGAATGTCTGCAGAGAAGGAGACTCCACAACCTCTCTGGGCAGCCTGGGCCAGGGCTCTGTCACCCTCACTGAGAAGAAGTTTCTTCTCCAATTGAAGTGGAACCTCCTGTGTTCCAGCTTGTGCCCATTACCCCTTGTCCTATCATTGTTTGTCACCAAGAAGAGCCTGGCTCCATCCTCGTGACACTCACCCTTTAAATATTTATAAACATGAATGAGGTCTCCCCTCAGTCTCCTCTTCTGCAAACTAAAGAGCCCCAGCTCCCTCAGCCGCTCCTCATAAGGGAGATGCTCCACTCCCTTCATCATCTTTGTAGCCCTACGCTGGACTCTCTCCAGCAGTTCCCTGTCCTTGTCAACAAGGAAATGGTGAATCTTATTCCTAAATGTATGAGCAGTTATGTTATGGATGAGACATTTGGGGGAATTATGCTGCTCTGTTTGGTACTGCTAAGGCATCTGATGAAAGTACTACACCCAGTATTGGGCACTGTACTTAAGAAATATGTATTAATAAGTGAGATGCAGAAAATAGCAAGGGAAATGAGAACAAACAATTATGGTCTTGTCAAAAAGGGTCCTTGTCAACAAGGAAATGGTGAATCTTATTCCTAAATGTATGAAATAGGTATTAATAAGTGAGATGCAGAAAATAGCAAGGGAAATGAGAACAAACAATTATGGTCTTGTCAAAAAGGTTGGAGGGGCTGGATTTACAGTTTTTGAAGAAGATGACTGTGGGCAAGACAAGAAAGGGCAGAGCCTGTGGGCATTGTCACCGGGAGCCCAGTGAATTTCTGTGTCCTCAGGGGACACTACAACAGGCACAGGATTAAGTCACAGCAAGGAAGATGAAGACGTTTTATTTGTCAGGCACTTGGACGGGCTGCAGAGAGAATCTCTGTCCATGGTGGTTTTTAAGAACAGCTTAGACAGCCATAATTGGGGGTGATATAAAAACGCAGTTATCCTGTCTCAGGACAGCAGGTTGGTCGAGGGGAGCTCTGGGAGATGGGGTGGGTATTGGGGTGTGGGTTGGCCGGTGCAGGCACGGCCGTTAGCAATCCATGAGCCCTGGGTTCATGTGTCTCAGTGTGAACAGTCTCATGGGACAGCGAAGCCATATCAGATGTCGTATGACAAGTCCCTCTTGAGACGGCAGCCATGGAAGAGGGAAAAAGAAGGTGGCAGAAGGAAGAAAGGTGGCCAACAGCAGAAAAATCCCCAATTTATAGTGAGTGTAATAATTATGATATGAATAGTATTAACTGGTCAGCGTGGGGCCACCTTGGGGTCATTTACCTTGGGTTTCTGCTGCCTCCAGCACCTCTTTGTCTCAAGACCTTAGGCATCGCAAACCAGCAGTTAAAAGCTATAACAAAGTTTTATCGCTTTGTTTCCATGAGATAAAGTGCTGCAGTCCTTACAAAACTGGTTTTCCTCAGCGGAAAACTGCCTCCCAAACTCTGTCCCAGTAAACCAGGACAACAAAGGGCAGCAGGCACTGGTTAAAATACAGGAAATTCTACTTAAACATAGAAATACTGTGAAGAGATGGTGAACAGGTTGCCCAGAGAGGTTGTGGTGGCCCCATCCTTGGAGATACTAAAAACCCAGCAGGACATGTTCCTGAGCAACCTGTTCTTGCTGATGCTGCATGAGCAAGCAGGTTGTACCAGATGCTCTCCAGAAGTCACGTCCCACACCAAGGCGTCTACAATTCCAGGGGAGGAAGGCGGGTTTGCTTTTTTAACCACGGACAAAGCAGTGTTGCATTTGATCAGAACAACCACCCAGTTCTCTCCCTCCCCTGTGCCTCAGCTCTGTCGTTTTCTGATATGTATTCCTCCCATTCCCTTCACGCTTTTGTGTGCAATAAACCTGGGAAAGAAGCAAGACTCTTTCTGGGCCAAATGAACCCCGGTGAACACCGCGGACGCCTCCAGGACACACGGCCCTGAGATCATGGAGGTCCTGCCGCCGTTTCCTCACACCAGCAGCGACGGC
>NW_010178803.1:0-274 GCF_000695765.1 Mesitornis unicolor
TGTCCTGGGTGGTTTTGGGGGGGAATCCAAGTGGTTTTGGGGGGGTCCCAAGTGGTTTTGGGGGGAACCCAAGAGGTTTTGGGGTGCCCTGGGAGGGTTTTGGGGGAGATCCAAGAGGTTTGGGGTGGAATCCAAGAGGTCTTGGGGTGTCCCAAGGGGTTTTGGGGGGTCCTGAGAGGTTTTGGGGTGCCCCAAGTGCCCCAGGATCCCCTGGATCAGGGACGCGTGGTTCCCCTCGTCCGAAAACACCTCGCACCCTGGGGGGGGACGACAT
>NW_010178804.1:0-887 GCF_000695765.1 Mesitornis unicolor
GTGTAAAGTGAAATAAATTCAATTTTTAGAGGTTAAAAATGATGAAATTTAATTTTAAAATTTACAGGTTTTACAAATAATGAAATTTCAATAATAACATTTAAAACTGGATTAAATCAAATGGGATTAAACCCAGATCTGTGCTGTCTGAAGGCATTTTTCACGCCGGCCCGGCAGCTCCTCAGGCACAAGAGGGAGCTGTGAGCTTGGGAGGGGGGAGAAAACTGCAGGGAATTAAAAAATAAAGACACTTTTAACCTCACTTCTCTTGGTTGTTTCCCCCTGCAGTGAATATGGCACAGCTGATTTTTTGGGGTGTTCTTTCCTCATTGTAGGTTTCCCAAGAGGACACGCGAGCCCAATTCCTCATCCCAGGCGGCTCCTTGGGCCGCAACCGCGCCGAGGCCTCGCTGGAGCGGGCGCAGAACCTCAACCCCATGGTGGACGTCAAAGCTGACCCCGAGAGCGTGGAGACCAAATCCGAGGAGTTTTTCACCCAGTTCGACGCAGTACGTGCGTTAGGTCGTAGGGGTTTTCTCATTTAATAATTCATCTCCTTGCTAATTAATCCTTCTTTATTCTTATATATCTGTGTTTTATTGTCGACTCACAGGCTGCTTATTTTTTGGATGCAATGAGGCACCTTGAGTGTTAAAAATCTCCATATTTAGCTTAATTCCCCCCCAAAATTAGCCAAAAATGAGATGCCATATCCCCTTAAACTCTTAATTATCCCCAGAGCGAAGGCTGCTGGAATTCACCCATGTAAATTAATGGGAAAATTGATAATTACCCTCAGCATTAATTGACCCGGAGCCTTCTTGGGGAAGATTTCACCTCTCATAAAAAACCCCCGAGAGGGCAAAGACTTGAGGCGTTGGTGTTTG
>NW_010178805.1:0-1254 GCF_000695765.1 Mesitornis unicolor
GGCGCTGCCCCGGGGGGGGCTGCCCATGAAGGAGGAGCCGCTGACCGCCGGGCTGCCCTCCGTCCGCTGGCTGCAGGGCACCGGCATCCTGGATGCCAGCACGGCGGCACAGAGGTAAGGGCTCCGCGGGCATCCCGGCATCCGCGGGTATCCCGGGCTTCACGGGCATCCTGGGTGCAATGGGTGTGCTGGGCTATGTGGGCATCTCAGGCTCCATGAGCATCCCAGGTGCTGTGGGCATCCCGGGCACCGCAGGCATCCCTGGCTCTGTAAGCATCCCTGGCTCTGTAAGGATCCCTGGCTCTGTAAGCATCCCTAGCTCCGTGAGCATCCCTGGCTCCATGAGCATCCCTGGCTCCGTGAGCATCCCAGGCTTTGCGGGCATCCCAGGTGCTGTGGGCATCCTGGGCACCGCAAGCATCCCTGGCTCCATGAGCATCCCCGACCCCATGAGCATCCCTGGCCCCATGAGCACCCCAGGCTCTGCGGGCATCCCAGGTGCTGTGGCATCCTGGGCACCACAAGCATCCCTGGCTCCATGAGCATCCCTGACCCCATGAGCACCCCAGGCTCTGCGGGCATCCCAAGTGCTGCGGGCATCCCAGGATCTGTGGGCATCCCTGGCCCCGTGAACACCCCAGGCTCTGCAAGCATCCCAGGTGCTGTGGGCATCCCAGGCTCTGCGGGCATCTCAAGCTCCATGAACATCCCGGGTGCGCTGGTCATGCCCATCACCATGAGCATCCCAGGCTCTGCAGGCGTCCTGGGCACTATGGGCATCCTGGGTACCACGGGCTCTGCGGGCATCCTGAGTGCTGTGAGCATCCCGGGTACCACGAGCATCCCGGGTACCATGGGCTCCATGGGCACCCCAGGTGCTGCGGGGCATCCCAGGCCTCCCAGGTACCACGAGCATCCCGGGTACCACAGACTCCACAGGCAGCCCAGATGCTGTGGGCATCCCTGGTGCCTCGCACTCGTCGGCTTCCTTGGGCACCCCAGGTGCTCTGGGCTCCTCAGGCCTCCAGGTACCACCCCCCTGTGTACCCCAGGCATCCCGGAGCCTCCCGCAGAGTTCAGCCCCTTGGGGCACCCCAAGTCCCCTGGCACCCTGCGTGTGCCAGGCCTGACCCTGGTGTTGGGAGGGTCGGTGGGTGCTTGTGCTGTGCTGTGCCCTGAATCCACCGTGTGTCCCGGGGCCGTTCGGAAAAGCCACCGAGGGCGAGGTGTTGCCCATCTCCAGGCCAGGGTTGG
>NW_010178805.1:1284-1602 GCF_000695765.1 Mesitornis unicolor
GCCCAGGCAGCCTGGGCCCCCAGGCTCAACGCAGCACAGCCCAATGTCCACCCACACCACGGCTGGCCCTGTCCCCATCCCCTGCCCTGTCCCCATCCCCTGCCCCATTCCTGTCCCCATACCCATCCCTGTCCCCTTCTCCTGTCCTGTCCCCATCCCTAGCCCCATCCCCTGCCTCATCCCTGTCCCCTGCCCCATCTCTGTCCCCATCCCTGTCCCCATACCGAGCCCCCTCCCCTGCCCTGTCCCTTGCCCCATGTCTGACCCCATCCCCAGCCCTGTCCTCATCCCCTGCTCTCCCCGGGGGTCTCCGTGCAC
>NW_010178806.1:0-1199 GCF_000695765.1 Mesitornis unicolor
TATTATATATTATATTATATATTCCATGTTATATGTTGTATGTTATATGTTATATATTAATTACACAGTGCCATGCCCTGGCTGTTAAGAAAACACAGTTCCTCTCTACGGTGGAGGAGTGGTGTAGCAGTGGGGTCGAAATGGGGAAAGCTGCTTGTTCTTCCCTGTTAAGTTATTGTAATTACCTGTCCCGCAAAGTTAGGATGAGGATTTAATGCTGTTTCAGGCAAAACCACCCTTTGTAGATCGCCCGGGTTCAGAAGCCCAGGACAAGAGGTTTCGCTCTCTGAAAGGCAGAAGTTGGCGAGTTTAAAGCAGCGCCTGGAAATCCCAGTGACCTCTGTGTTCCCCACCAGCAGCGAGGTGACCGATTCGGGTTTGGCACTGGATTTATTTCCTCCCAGAAGTCTGTGCAGTGATAAGGCATAAAAGCTTTGCCGTTGCACATGGAAATGAATTTCCCAAGATCTCTGTGCAGAACTGTGGTAAGCAAACCGGTTTGCAGGCTGCCAGGGTGTTTCTGGACCATCAGACATAGGTGGCCAGAAGTTTTCTCTTGTTTGACAATTAAAATCCTGTTAATTGTCTGTTCCCTCCCTTTCCCCATGGACGCCGTCTCAGCAGCGATGATTTGGGTCTGTCTCATCGCCTCAGCTCAGAACCCTGCAGGGAGCAATGTCCTGTCACAAATCATCTCCCTTTATCTGCTGCTGTGGGCAGCACTCCTGAAAAGCTTAAAAAATGTGTGAATTGCAGTGGAAATCGAACCCTGATGTGCTGACAGCACTGCCTGATTCCCAGCCTGGAGGTGCTGGTGTGGCTCAGAGGAGCTGCTGTGGGGAGCTGTGCTGGTGCTCCTTGTCCAGGAGGGAGAGGAGCGGTCCTGGGCAACGGTGGCCACTGGATCTCGAGTGTGGTAGTCCCCTGGGCATCCTTCAGCTGGGCCAGAGAAGGGCAAGGGAGCTGGGGAGGGCTCTGGAGCAGCCGAATGCTGGGGAGCAATGAGGGAGCTGGGGGGTTCAAGTGGAGAAGAGGAGCTGAGGGGAGACCTTATCCCCTCTGCAGCTCCTGAAAGGAGGGGGTAGAGAGGGGGGATCAGGCTCTGCTCCCCATAACAAGCGATGGGACGAGAGGAAATGGCCTCAAGTTGTGGCAGGGGGGGGGGAGGGGGGGTGTGAGGGGGAATTTTTTTTTGTGAA
>NW_010178806.1:1230-1827 GCF_000695765.1 Mesitornis unicolor
GGTTCTCAGGGCCTGGCAGGGGCTGCCCAGGGCAGTGGTGGAGTCCCCATCCCTGGAGGGGTTCAATGTGGCACTTGGGGACATGGTTTATGGTCATGGTGGGGTTGGGTTGAGGTTGGACTGGGTGATTCGTGTTTTGCTGAGGATTTTGCTGTGTTCTGAAGGGTTTGGGGTGGATGTGTTTTGCTGGGATGCGATGGCTTATTTTTAACTTGCGCGCTCGCGCTGGCACCGCTGAGGGATGCTGTCTGCTCCTCTCAAGTTTTAGGCATTTTTAGCCAAAATTCCGTCAGCATACATTAAAAAACGGCATCTGTCTTGTGTTAAACATCTTTACATCTTCTATAAAAGGGCTGTGAAGCTAAACGCATTTGAAACGCGTCCTGTCCTTGGCTTTGCTTTTGCACATGAACACGCCACCCACCGCACTGAATTTTCTCTGTAAGAAGAGGGGTTCCTGCTGGATTTTGGGGCATTTCTTCCTCTTTTGGCTGCGGCTTTGCTTGTTCTCCATCACAGAACAAAAGTTTTCCTTATTGTGGGTTCTTTTTTTCCATGCTAGGCTGCGAGCACAGAATCACAGAATCACAGAATCCC
>NW_010178807.1:0-1581 GCF_000695765.1 Mesitornis unicolor
GATGGGATGGGATGGGATGGGACGGGATGGGGACCCCGGGAGGGCAGTGGGAGCTGCCAGGGCATGTGAGTTGAGGCGTCAGAGCAGATGGGAGAAGCCACATGGGGCAGCAAGGGATGCCACCAAGAAAGCGCAAAGAAGCACCCGAAGAAAACAAATCTTGCTTGGAGCAGCTCAGTTTCTTGTATTCTTTTTTTTTCTAAGAGAGGGATGGGGAAAAACAAAGGGGAAAGCCCCAGTTCTGGTTTGTGCTGTGATGCTGTCCCTGCTCACTGCAGGGGGTTGGACTAAATGACCTTTAAAGGTCCCTTCCAACCCAAACCACCCTGCGATCCAGACACCACATGGCCTCTCAAACTGTCTCAATGCCCAGGGCTGAGTTTTGCAGCTCCTATTTCAAACAGTGTGGAGAAGGTAGCAAAAATCCCAATAAATTCTCCTTGCACACGCTCCGTTGCCACCCAGTGCTGAAAACAAATTGTGTTTGCAGTGCCTGGCGGATGGCTTTCCTGACACTATCCAGAAACCTGAGAAAATCCTCTCTCTTCCCCTTCAGCTACAGTATGTGAAGAATATTCTCTGCATTTCATCCTTGTGACGTTCACCCAAGACAGCCCAGCCATACGGCACCACGCCAGAGGGACAACACCCCACGTCAGCTTTCCTTTGGGTCCCCCCCATCCTCTTTATCCGTTTATCTTTTCCCTTCTATCCACATGGAAACAAACTACAGCGGTAAAAACCAAATGAGCTGCTGCAGGAGATGGTCAGCTTTCATTGTGTTGTGCTTTTAAAAAAGATAAAATAAATAAAGCCAAGGAGAACGATGCAGATGCTTTGAGAGCTGCTGACGTTCGCCATCTGGGCAGGAGGCTGCCGGGACTTCAAATCACCCTGAGGGATTCGGAGGCTTTAAAGACATTTTGGAAGATGAGATGCAAAAATCAAGGTTAAAGATGAGCGTTCAGACCTGCAGCCACAGCCCTGGCGTGGGGACAGCCAGAAACTGCTGCCTGAGAGCACCACCGGACCTGCAGCGGGGCTGCCGACCCCGCACAGCACTGCGGGATGCAAACCTGGTTTTATCTCACAGGTGACAACGGCCAGCCCTGTGGCTTTTTTAAACTTTAAACGTGCGTTTGCACATTGCTGATGAGTGATTCTGAGTGGGAAACAAAACAACGTGTTGTGAGGTACTTGTAGGAATTCGGCTATGCCGGCGTTAACCACCAACATGGGTCCTTCCCGTGATGCTGATGATCAGTTTTATATGCAAGATATACCTAGGGCTTTCTATACGCTGCTCTGCTTCGCTGCTGGCATTTCTGAGATCTGCTGGAGGTTTTCTGTAGACCCCAGAGGAGGGCTGAGATGGCATCGAGGGGTTTCTGTGCTGGGGAGGACAGCGGTTGCTGTTCACCTTTGACTTACAGCGTTCCCTGTCTGGTGATGCTCCCACTGCACTGGTGAGACAGGACCGCTTTTGGGGTGGGAGCCTGGGCAGCTTTTTGGAAGATAAACCCTCCTCTCCATGCCAGCCAGTAGCTGTTGCCATCTCAAGTCATTTGTGGGTAGCAAGAA
>NW_010178808.1:0-939 GCF_000695765.1 Mesitornis unicolor
TGTGTGTGTATATATATAAATATTTAAATCATTAATAGTGAGATTCATTAGCCCGGGGCTAACGAAGCTGATTTCCACGTCCCATAACGCAGGTGCCTCCTATTTTCTGGCAGTACGGGAGTTCGGGGTGGTTTTTGGGCAAGAGGACGCTGTTGTGGTGGGGGACACCGCGTCCCAAATTCATCCCGACCCCCTTGTCGTCCCCTCTCAGATCTGGCCCGTGCTGTCGGAGACCCTGAACAAACACAGTGCCGATAACCGCATCGTGGAGCGCTGCTGCCGCTGCCTCCGCTTCGCCGTGCGCTGCGTGGGCAAGGGCTCTGCCGCCCTCCTGCAACCCCTCGTCACCCAGGTAGGGACAAAGCCCCGCTCGGCCTCACGGGGACACCGTCACTGGGGGGAAAAACACGTGGGAAAGTCCTTAAAGTGTGGGGAAGAGCCAAGCGCTGTCCCGTGAGGTGAGAGCTCTGCGGTCGTAGCTGGAATTGGGAAGGTTTGGGGGGAAAATCGGCGTCGTGTGGCTCCTTGAATGGTGGTGGGTGTCCCCTGGGCTGCTCTGGGGCTGAGTTGGTGCTGGGAGATGCTTCACCTCACAGGATCCCAGAATGTCAGGAGTTGGAAGGGACCTGGAGAGCTCCCCCAGTGCAACCCCTGCCAGAGCAGGATCACCAGAGCAGTCACACAGGAACACCTCAGGGCTTTGGGGGTCTCCACACAAGGAGACTCCACAACCTCTCTGGGCAGCCTGGGCCATGCTCTGCACCCTCACACTCACAAACTTCGTCCTCATCTTCAGCTTGAACCTCCTGTGCTCCAGCTTGGGACCATTGCCCCTTGTCCTGCCATTGGCCTTCCCAGAGCAGAGCCTTGCTCCTTCCTCCTGACACTGCCCTTTCCCAATGGATCCCCAGGAATGAGGGCACCCCTCAGGCTCCTCTG
>NW_010178808.1:1036-1339 GCF_000695765.1 Mesitornis unicolor
CAGGGCAAGGCCACTGTGTCACCATGGCTGCCGGATCCACACCTCATCTCTGTGGCCCTGCTGGACTCTTTCAAGCAGTTCCTGTTGTTCTGGAGCTGAGGGCCCAGCACTGGCATGGATTGGAGCTGAAGTTTACGGCCCTTCGCTGTCAGGAAGCCAGAAAAGCTGTGAAATAGTAATAATAATAATTAATATTAATAGCAGTATTAATAGAAAGTATGCAGAGTCGTACTCAGCCAATATTGTGGGGTGGTAGGGTGGTAGAAAAGTTACTCTTGAGATGTCAACCATGGAAGAGGGAAG
>NW_010178809.1:0-2135 GCF_000695765.1 Mesitornis unicolor
TGGCCTTGTTGAAGCTCATGATGGTCCTCCATGATCAAGCAGAGGAAGAAAAAGGAGCTGTTGTCCATAGGTTGAAAGAGTACAGACACCAAAAGTAGCCTGGTCCTAACCTGGTTTCACACCGCTTTTATGTGGAGACAGAAAACTGTAGAATCACAGAATCATTAAGGTTGGAAGAGACCTCTAGTCTCAAGTCATCAAGTCCAACTGTGAACCCAACCCCACCATGGCCACTAAACACCGCCATGCCCATTAAATGCCCTAGGGTTTCCACGGCACAAGCCAGGCTTTGATCCCATCACCTGTGCCAGGAGCAGAGTGGGAGCAGCCACCAGCATCAGCCACGGGCACAGCCCCACACGGGAGCGGGAAGGGAAACGCACCTTGCTCTGTCCTCCACATCGAGCCTTTCTGGAATGCGATTTTGCTCATGCTGTTCATAGGACAGGAGCCAAAAAACAGCGCTGGTTTGCTCAGCGCTCGCCTTCGCTCTACCCCGGGAGGTAGCAGCGTGGTCCGAGGCTTGAGATGCAGCGAAATTCTTCCGTTGTCGAGGGCCCTCGAGAGCAGGCAGATGGAATTTTCTAACCCTGCTATTTCTAGATCAAACAAATCTCTCTGCGAACCCAAACCCCCGAGCCTTCACACGCCAGAGCGGGACCGCAGGAGCACTCTGCAGATGGTGTCCTTCTTGTCCTGCAGCTGGGGAAACTGAGGCACGGAGCAGAGAACCAGCTCACTCCAGGCTGGGTAATAAGGCAGAAGAAGAGGTGGGGAAGTTCTCCTCTCTGCCCTCAACTTACCTGGTGAAGAACAACACTGGGACCAGAATCCCCATCTGCTGTACCAAAAGTGATGCCTTGAACCCAATGGGCAGTACAGAAATGCCACTGCAGGTAGGGCAATTCAGCCACTGCAGAAGAAAGCGAACCCCACAGAACTATTCTGTATTTATTGAGAAAATTGGGTTCCTTCAGGTAGGAGATGGGAAAGCATCCCCCTCTGAGTGCCTTTTTGCTTCTTTAGATTCACTGCACACACTTTAAAGTGCCTTTAACCCTTCCTTTGATTTATCTCCCCATTCAGATATGGGCAAAACGGAGCATTAAGTGGTTTGCAGGATTAATCCAGGCACCAGGCCAAGCTCCAGCTGACAGGGGGCTGGGAAGGGAAGACCCCTCTGGGTGCAGTGATGGCCCATGGTGGGACACAGCGCATCCGTCTCTGCAGCATCCGGGTCCAACCGAGGCAGGGCTGGGGCTTGGCTGACCCCATGTGGGTGTTCAGCCACCCACCAGCCCCCATCTGCATCTTCAGTCAGCTGCAAGCCCCACATTATTCTAAAATATGGGCTTCAAATGTCCTGTAGAGCAGTTCATTTATCATTTCAAAGCTCACCAAAAGGGTTTATGAGGTTTACACAAGGATAATTTACCATTTTGCAAGTGTTACTCAAGGACACAGTTCCCAAAGCTCAGAGTCACCTCCCAGCAGCAGTTTTGCTGGGGCAGGGAGGGTCTAACCAAGGTAATGATGGCTTCTGGAGTAAATATTCAAGTTTTGATCTGCTATTAGTCAGGGTTGTTAGCAAAGCACCCACTCTCTCATCTGGAAGACACATTTTAGAAGGGAGCATCTCATAGCGTTGGTTCAAAACACTCAGAAGCCTCCAAAGTCAGGGAAAAGGTATAAAAAAAAGAGCAAAATAACAGAAGTGGTGAGTTATTGCTTTGAGAAAACCACCTCCAGTTACCAGCCACCAGCCCGAGCTGCTGGTCCTGTCATTGGCACTGTGCTCCGTGCACATCTGGATCTGCAGGAACATCTGCAGGAAGCAGCCTCCAGCTGTTTCTGTGCCCTTGGGACCCCACTATTGCCTCTGTGTATGATCACACCTTGACGTTATTAACGCTCCCGTGTGTCCACCCACCCTCCTGGCACCGTATTTGAAAGCAGGAGCTGAAGGAAATGAGTTTAAAATTCCTCCTACAGTCAGGTCAGTTAAACTTCCAGTGCTCACTGGCTAGGAAGACCACGCTATGAGATTTCGATGCCTTTAATTGCTTAGAGAAACTAGTACATATACAGATAGATATATAGATGTAGATGTAGATAGAGATATATAGATATAGATA
>NW_010178810.1:0-259 GCF_000695765.1 Mesitornis unicolor
TCAGCCCCTGGGGGTCTCCCGGGGGGGTCCCACACCCCAGGGCGCTGCTGTGCGGGGACGCAGTGGGGGAGCTGGGGGAGACGTGTGTTCCCCCAGTGCCCCCTCCTGTACACGGGCACCTTTGGAGGCCCCTGTGCACCCCTAATTGGGGGTTCAGGGACACCCCTAGGGAGGGTCACCCTTCACCCAACCTCTGCAGCCTTTAATGTGGGGAAGGGACCCAG
Organism: Mesitornis unicolor; assembly: GCF_000695765.1. Taxonomy (NCBI): domain Eukaryota; kingdom Metazoa; phylum Chordata; class Aves; order Mesitornithiformes; family Mesitornithidae; genus Mesitornis; species Mesitornis unicolor. The sequence continues at coordinate 225 of NW_010178810.1, forward strand.
GCATTGGAGCGAGGGGCAGCAGAACCCGCAACCCC
>NW_010178810.1:344-3001 GCF_000695765.1 Mesitornis unicolor
GAAACCAGGGCGGGGGGTCAGTTTTCTCGTGGGGGTGCTGGGGAAGGGGCTCTATGCCCCCCTTGCCCACATTAAGCACTGAAAGGAGGGCTGGGAGCCAGGCAGGGCATGGGGACACGGAGGCCTGCCAGCCCTCCAAAATAGCACCGGGGGGACACACTAAAAATAGCCCCTGTGGGACAGCCTGGCTCCGGTTGCTGACCACAGCCCTGGGACGGGCGGTGAGAGGGGGTTAGGATGCTCCCCACGGGTCGTTTTCCAGGAGGAGAAGCTGGGTCTGCTGCTGGAATGCGATCTCCAGAGTGATACGGTCATGATAACGATTGCATTATTTATTAGACACGATTACCTTTTGCACTGGATCCTCTGTGTACACTGGGGCTGGTGGGAGAGATGGTGTCCCAGGCGTTGAACTGCTAGGAAATGTGGAGGTTAAAGAGAGAAAACAGATCCAGAGGTTGGCCTGGGACCTGATCTAGAACCACCAAATGATCCAGAACTTGATCTAGAACCACAAAGGGATCTGAAACCTGATCTAAACCCATAAAGTTACCTAGAACCTGCACTAGAACCATAAAGTGATCTGGAACCGCACAGTGAGCCAGAGCCAACGAGCTCATTAGAACCTGCTCTGTAACCGAGAAGTGAGCCTGAATTTAACTGGGACCCCTGAGGCAGCTGTGAGCTGGAGTTAGACCACGGTCCTGACCCGACTCCTGAACCATTGACTGAGAGAAACCATGAGCCCGCTTTGGAACCATCAAGCCAACTGGAACCTGATCCAGAACCACAGGCTGACCCAGAACGTGAGCTAGAACCACAAAGTGGTTTAGAACCTGATCTAGAACCACCTCCTACCAAACCTCCAACTCCAAAATTCATCCCTGCTCTGGAAACAACTGCACCAACTCCCTCCTTGCTCTACAGCGAACCAAACCTTGAAACCCAGCCCTTGGAGAGGACCTGTGCTCCAGGGCCTACCCAGACTCCAGGGTCCTGGCCTAGGTATGAGGTTCAACGAGGTTCAATGAGGCCAAGCGCTGGGTCCTGCACTTGTGTCACCACAACCCCGAGCAAGGCTGCAGGCGTGGGAAGGATCAGCTGGGAAGCTGCTCGGTGGAAAAGGACCTGGGGGTGTTGGTTGACAGCAGCTGAAGATGAGCCACAGTGTGCCCAGGTGGCCAAGAAGGCCAAGAGCATCCTGGCTTGTGTCGCAGACAGCGTGGCCAGCAGGAGCAGGGTGCTGATGAGGCTGCACCTTGAATCCTGTGTTCAGTTTTGGGCACCTCACTCCCAGAAGGACATTGAGGGGCTGAAGCGTGGCCAGAGAAGGGCAACGGAGCTGGGGAGGGGTCTGGAGCACCTGAATGATGGGGAGCAGTATAGGGAGCTGGGGGAGTTCAGCCTGGAGAAGAGGAGGCTCAGGCCTGGATGCTCTGGAGCGCTCCTGCTCGCAGTGTGGGGGCTCTCTGTGTTTGAGGGGATGCACAATGTCCTCCATTCCTCAGCCATGCCAGTGAGCTTGGTCCTTGCCACAAAAAAAGGAGGCTCTACTCCTGCTGCTGCCGTGGGAAGACATCCCTGGCTGGGAAACCTCACCCTATTGCGAGGCGTCGGAGCCCACGCTTATTTTCCACCTTTTTTCGGATGAACTATTGTCTCTGGCATCCTGTTTGTCCCGGCGAGTTTCTGGGGCAGGGTGTCTGGTTTTGGCAGCTGCGGCCGCTCCGGGCAGCTGCAGCGTTGCAGGAATAGCAGGCAGGGGTGGTGCTGCCCGGCTGCCTCCTACCTGTCTGCCTCCGCTGTCAGCCCTGGCAGGGGCTGCCCTGTGCGTGCCCCATGGGCATTGGCATTGATTTGGTGGGCAGCCCGTGGCCATCGATGGGAAGAAGGTAGAAATAACCTGCTCAGAGGGGAAGGGTTTTAACACCAACTCTGCTTTGTGCTTACTTAGGTAATTTTTATGGAGTTCCCATCGGTGGTCTGGTGGTTGATCGTCCTGGAGAGGTGAGGATGGGACAGGGAACTGTTGTTAGCCCCACTCCTGCAGTTTGCAGCACCTTTCTGCCTCTGCTCCTGCAGCTTTACCAGGAGATGCTGGCAGTTTTTGAGCCCGGCTGCATGGCACAGGTCCTCGTGCACCTGGGGAGGTGGCTGGGAGGAGCTGCAGCCTTTCCCTCCCCTCTGCTGGGTCGTTCCTGTCTCAAAAGGCATCGAACATTGGTTGCTTGGTCAAACTCAAAACTGGCTGGTGGCTTTCCCATGATGGGCAGCAGCGTTTTTGGGACAACCCACGGACAGCGCAACAGCTTTAGGCTGACAAGTGACAGCCAGACACACAGACAGACCCTGGCACCAGTACCCAGAGGCACGGTGCTCCCCCTCCCCAGGGCTCTTGGCCAGCCCAGGTCGGGGCTGGGAGTCACCTCTGTCCAGCGCAGCCATTTGTCCCTCCAGCAGCTCCCACCGCCACGGGCAAGGAGCAGCCGACCAGGAGAGCTTGCTTTGCTCAACCCGAAAACAGGCCTGGGCGTAATGAGCAGGGGTATGCCGGCTGGGCAGCTGCTGGAGCGTGAAATTAAAGACTTTTTAATTAGCAAAGGGCTGGAGCAACGAAGAAAGTAAAGCGTGGAGTTAGCAGGCGATGCCCTGGCTTC
>NW_010178810.1:3032-3310 GCF_000695765.1 Mesitornis unicolor
CCCTGCCACTGACTCACTGCAGAGCCCGAGGTGAGGCTTTGGCTTTGGCTCCCTCCTGCCTGTGCGAGGCCAGGGAGCTGCGAGGGCAGGGTCGTGTTTACACGGCGGCGTTATCAGTCCTGGGGCCTGCAGGGAAAGCCCCGGGCTTGCTCTTGAGGGGCAAACGAAGCTGAGGAGCTGGCTCCCTGCTGTTGTGCTGCCCTGGAAGAGGTTGAGAGCCTCCTCTAACCCGAGCACCAGGAGATGTTGGGACTGGGGGCCCTGGGCAACCCGGGGCC
>NW_010178811.1:0-356 GCF_000695765.1 Mesitornis unicolor
CCTATCTCATGTCCCATATCCCATCCCATACCCCACACCCCATATCCCACAGCCCCTATCCCACAGCCCACCCCCCATATCCCATCCCACATCCCACATCCCATATCCCATATCCCACAACCCCTATCCCACATCTCACACCCCATATCCCATCCCTTACCCCATTTCCCACACCCCATATCCCATCCCACATCCCGTATCCCACATCCCACACCCCACACCCCATATCACACCCCCTATATCCCATCCCTTACCCCATATCCCATCCCCTATCTCGTGTCCCATACCCCACACCCCATATCCCACATCCCACACCCCACATCCCATCCCACATCCTGTATCCCACATCCCACACC
>NW_010178812.1:0-423 GCF_000695765.1 Mesitornis unicolor
CCCCATTTTTCAAGTAAAAAAAACCATTTTGAGGTAAAAATCCCAATTTCTGAAATAAAGGCCCCAATTTTTAGGTGAAAAGCCCCATTTCTGAGGGAAAAGTCCCCATTTCTGAAGGAAAAAGCCCCATTTTTCAAGTAAAAAAACCCATCTTGAGGTAAAAAGCCCCATTTCTGAGATGAAAATCCCCATTTCTGAGATAAAAGCCCCAATTTTGAGGTAAAAATCCCAATTTCTAAGGTGAAAATCTCATTTTTGAGGGAAAAATGCCAATTTCTGTGGTAAAAATCCCCATTTCTGAGGTGAAAATCCCAATTTCTGTGGTAAAAATCTCAAATTTTAGGTAAAAATCCCCATTTCTGAGGTGAAAAATCCCCATTTCTGAGGGAAATATCCCCATTTCTGAGGTGAAAATCCCATTTT
>NW_010178813.1:0-1350 GCF_000695765.1 Mesitornis unicolor
GACCTCGGGAGGAGCCGGGCGGCGCGGATGGGGATGCGGCACCGGGATGGGCTCTGTGACCCCGGGATGCGCGGCCAGGATGTGCCGCTGGAGTGGGCTCTGTGTCCCCGGGATGTGCCGCTGGGAGTGGCCCTGCACCCCCGGCATGCGCCCCTAGGCTGTGCCCTGTGTTCCCGGGATGCGCTTTGTGCCGCCGGGATGAGCTCTTGGGATGCGTCTTGTATCCCTGGATGCGGTCCCGGGATGTGCTCTGTGTCCCCGGGATGCGGTCCCCGGGATGGGCCTCCGGGAGTTGCCCTGCACCCCTGGGATGTGCCCCTAGGATGCATCCCTGGGATGTGCCCGGTACCCCCCGGGATGCTCCCTTGTAATGTGCCCTGTGCCTTCTCTATGTGCCCTATGATACACCCCGGGATGTGCCCTGTACCTGTGGGATGAGTCCTGTGGCCCCAAAACGTACACCAGGATCTTCCCTTGGCTGCACCCTGTGCCCTGCCGTGCACTCCAGGGACGTTGCTGTGCCCCCCATAGTGTCCTTGTGTGCCCCAGGATGTGTCAGGACGTGCATGTGCCCCAGGACGCCTATTGGGATGCTCCACAGGGTGTCCCCAGAGCAAGGGAAAGGTGTCACCTGCTGGGACACCCTGGAGCATCCCCCAGCACCTGGGGGCAGCCCCGAGGGACTGCAGAGGCTCAGATCCCACGGTGGGGCCCAAATGTCACCGAAGGTGTTAATCATTGCTGAGAGCAGCCAGGCCAAGGTGGGTGCAAAAAGCTGCGCCGTTCCCAGGGCTGTTTGTCTTGCGCCAGCTCTGTCCCTCAAACACCGAAATGCAGAATATCTGGCAGGGCAGGGGGTCACAGTGGCCCATGGGACTTTGGTGGGCTCTGGGGTGCCAAGGGAGGCCAGGGGGTTGGTGGCAGGGGGGTGGGCTCGCTCCTACCACATTTTGGACTTTCTTGAGCAGGTTTCTTGCTGTCTGTGGTCGTAATGATGAAGCGATGGAGGATGTGGAGTTGAGCACCTTCTTACAAAGCCAAGCTCCTGCCGTTGGTGCTGGGTCTTGCTTTGCCCATGGATCCATCAGCAAAGAGAGCATCTTGGTGAATACACCCAGATCAAGGTGAAGGAGAGGGGGAAGGACTGGAAAAACCCCCCAGGAGAAGCCCAGGAGCACCTTTACTTCACGTTCGCTTCACCCAAAGGAGCTACCAAAGGCCACAGTGGTCACCTTGGGGACGGGGGGGAGATGTCCCCATGGTGGCACCGTGGCCATCGCTGTTTTCCCACCCCGGGCAGAGGCGTCGCTGCCCCAACGCCACGAGTTGGGGTGTGATAGGAGCAGCGAC
>NW_010178813.1:1410-2114 GCF_000695765.1 Mesitornis unicolor
CACCCCCCCATGCCCCCCGCGCTGCCCCCCTGCCTGCTCCTGGCCCTGCTGCTCCTGGCCCCGGCCCTGGCTGCACCCCATGAGCGAGGGCTCATCTTCAACCTGGTAAGAGGGACCCCAACAGCTGGGGGACACCCCCAATGCTGCAATGGGAGGGGTTGGAGGGATCTGTGGTGCTTTGGTCTCCGGCAGCAACTACACGAGGGTGTCCTGGGGTGATGGCTTCAGGTGCTGAGAGCAAAACCCATTTGCTGCTGGGGAAACTGAGGCAGGCGGGGGTGGCGTGCTGGGTTTTCAGGGTTGGGAGGGGTCTTGGAGGCGGTGAAAGCAGCTGCAAAGGCAGGGGGAAGCTGTAAGTGGATGGGATGGAGCTGTGGGCAGCCAGGACCCTCTCCCTGGGGGGCTCACAGGGGATGGGGAGGGGGGACGCTTCCCCTGCAGTGTCTCAGCCCTATTCCTAGGGAGAAAACAGCCCCTCGGCGTGAGGTATTTTGGGTCAAATCAGGGAAATGCCACAGAGTGGAAGACTTGGGCTGAGCCCCAGTCAAAAAGCAGAGCTGGTGCCTGACGCTCCCCCCAAATCCCCTGGTCCCATGGTTTGGGGGGAGGATTACAGGGGGACACAGGGGGTCTGGGAATGCTGACGCCCTGCCCCGGTGCAGGACCTGGGGGAGCTGTGCGTGCAGAGCACCCAGGGGAAGAGC
>NW_010178813.1:2144-2395 GCF_000695765.1 Mesitornis unicolor
CCCGCTGCGCCCCCAAGGCGGCCGAGACCCAAGAGTGCTCCCCAAAGGTAGGTGCTACCCCATAGAAGGTGCTCCCCTGCTCCTGGAGGGGTGACGGGGATGAGGACGCATCCCCCCGGGCTGCACCGTGCCTCGGTTCCCCGCAGAGCATCTATGGGGTGTACTACAAATGTCCCTGCGAGAGAGGCTTGACCTGCGACGCTGACAAAACCCTCGTGGGCTCCATCACCAACAGCGCCTTCGGCACCTGC
>NW_010178813.1:2463-4187 GCF_000695765.1 Mesitornis unicolor
CTGCGACGCTGACAAAACCATCGTGGGCTCCATCACCAACAGCGACTTCGGCACCTGCAAGGACCCGCAGAGCTCTAAGGGGTCGCGGTGAAGGACGAGACCCTCCCCAAATTCCTCCCCATGCCCCCTCTGCCCTGCTTTTCCCCCTCCCTGAGGGCGCCTGGACCTGCCCGTGCTGTTGGGATAAGGTTTGAGTAAAGAGCATCTGCACATGGGGGTGTCCCTTGTGTCGCTCCAGCACGGGATGGGGACAGCAGGGCCAGAGGGTCCCCCCCAAAAATGGGACACGATGGCTTTATGTATATGTGTGTGCAAGTTGTGTGTGGCACATCGTATGTAACCATATAATAATGGGGCCAGGCCAGCAGCAAGAAATGGGGTGAGTGGGTGCATTAGAAAAGGGGGTGCAGGGAAAAATTGGGCAGCCCCAGGAGCTGAGGGAGCTGCTCGGGTTGTGCCGGGTTTGGTTTATTTGCCACTGTGGCTGCTGTGGTTGGAAATGTCCCCTGGGAAAGGTTTGTCACCGGGGAAGGGGGACTCGGAGGTGTCGAAGCCAGGAGGTGGTCAATCGGGTGGGAGACCTCCCCAAAAAGGACCCCTTAGGGCAGTGTTTGTAGGAGCCATGGGGACCTCATGCAGCATCTCCACTGGTGTCTCCCAGAGCAGCTCTGGGAGTTTGGGATAGGGCTGGGGCAGGCGGTGCTGGGAGGTGGCAAATCCCCATAACCCTGCCCCCTGGGCTGGGGGGGCATGGGGGGCAGCATGGGGACAGGGCAGGGGATGCCCCGGTCCCTGCAAGCCCGGTGCTGAGCTGGGTCTTGGTGTTAAACACTGGGTGGGAGCCGTGAGGATCGTGGTGGTCCCAGCAGAGGCTACCAGGTCCCTGTCCTCATGGGTGCAGGATGAGGCCTGGGGGAAGGAGATGAGATGGGATGGGATGTGGTGGGGATGGGGATGGGGATGAAGATGAGGACAGGGACAGGGATGGGGACGAGGATGAGGATGGGGTTAAGGATGGGGAGAGCAGCCCCTCTCCTGCAGCAGACAGGGACCAGCAAGGGGACAGGGGACTCAGCCACAGCTTCCCCACAGCTGGGACCCCCTTGTCCCTGGGGACACTGCTACAAATCCCACAGGGACCCCCCTTCAACCCCAGGGGCAGCTCAGGCTTGGGAGGCTCTGAAATGCCCAACTCTGAGCCCCACTTTTGGGGGGCATCACCCCCTGCCTGGATTGGGGGGGACTCTGTGAGGGTAGGGAGTCCAGCCTGGACCAGCCCCTGCTCTATAGGATGGGGATTTGGGATGTCCTCATTTTGGGATGTCCCCATTGTGGGGAGCCCAGCCTGGACCAGCCCCTGCTCTATAGGATGGGGATTTGGGATGTCCTCATTTTGGGATGTCCCCATTTTGGGATGTCCTCATTTTTAGGGTATCCCCACATTGTCAAGAAGAGGATGGGGACACCAGGGACTTAGAAAGGAAGTTTTGGGGAGGGGGGGGGAGCACACATAACCAAGCTCCCCCCGGCCCCTAATCTCAGCCCTATATTTACCAGCAAAGCAGTGGCTTTATTTTGGCAGCTCCTGAGCGGGTAAATATTGGCTTAAACCGAAAAACCCAGGGCCCTGACTCACGGCGTGGTGACAAACACAGGAAGGGGCCCCTGGGTGCGTGTGGGGTGCAGTGAAGTCCCTGAGGGGGGTGCGTGTCCCCCCCTTGTCC
>NW_010178814.1:0-24479 GCF_000695765.1 Mesitornis unicolor
CACGAAAACTTCAGGAATAGTCCTGGGAGACAAGTAGGAGAGCATTAATTCTTCCACTGCAGCATCTGTAGTTTCCATGCTGGTTTAGCGTCCCTGTTGATGCATTTCATAGCTTGTCGGCCTGGCCGTTTTCCTTCAGTGTTACGATGCTTCTACGGTTGCGTTCTTGGTACCTGTGAGACTTCTGGCACTTCAGCTTCATAATGTGTCCGAGGATTTGTGCTTAGTTTGCCTTGAGCTTTCACTGATGCCCAAACCTTTGAATAAAAACTTGTTTTCTGGGTGAACTCTAGCACGGTGTTCGGGAGTGGTCAAGGTTGGTTGTCAGCTGCTACGTTTGGATGCTAAATGTTGCTTAGGGGAATAGGGAGCCAGTTGGCTTTTGTATCAGCATGTCTGGGACAGGCTGCTTTGCTGGACTCTATCTCCTGCATTTGAAAGGGTTTTTGTGAGTGTGGTTGCTATTACCTGATACTGAGCTTCACGTTGCTGGTTTCAGTATCAAAAGTATCTGAGAGCTGACTTATTGCTTCCAAATGTTGAGAATCTCTGCACAGGAGACTCTCATTTTACCCTCTTGAGTTGTGGTAAATTCCCATTCTCCTGCAGCATGCAATGAAGCTTAACACGTTCACTATTCTTAAGGTAGTAACATTTTTCTGTGGTGAAAGCTACACACAGTAACTGAACTGCATTTCAATGTCCTAGAAAAAGATGTGGCCTTTGAATCAGGGTTATTGCTCCATCAGGTTGTTGCTAGTGCTGCCAATTCTATTGCTTAGACTTACAGTCTTACAGTGCTCCAACAGTGATTGTTTGGCCTTGTGGAGCAGAGAATCAATGCCAAATATGCGCTAGTTAGTGAGCATCTTTGTGGAGGATGATCTTAACAAGTTGTCCCTTTGGACAGCTGTATGAAACTCATCTTTTGAGATTCCTCTGTGGTTGTTATATGACTTTGTCAGACATCTTTGCCTGTAAGATCAATACTTGCGTTAATAACAGGTTTATTTTATTTAAAGGATACTTTGCTGTGGCTATCAGCAGAAGGTGAAGGAGCCTGTTCAGTGGACAGCAGAGTCTCAAGTTTTGATGAAAAAGTTCTTGAACAAGAACTGGTGGTCGTCAGTGACCTACCAGGACTGTGGAAGCATGTGAAGAGCATCCTTTACCTCCTACTTGTATCTACCTACCTATCTTGTATACCTACCTATAGGTATCTTAAGCATACAGATTCAGAGTGTAATTCTGAGGTAATACACAGTGACCTTGCAGGGTGTATTTGACTATTTTCTGCTATATTAAGAAACTTGGTTTCTTATATAGAGACGTCAGGCACATGCACCTTGTTTTAATTTCCTACAAATTTAAAATGGAGAAAAGGCTGCTGTCTTGCTATATAGTAGCCTTTGTGAAAGTGAATTGACATCTATTTTAAGAAGAGTTATTTGCTCTGAAAAATACCTTACTGTCGTCTTTAAAGAAAGTGTCAGTCCTGGATTTTATCTGGGCTGTATGTTTATGTCTTGGGCTTGTTGTAAAGTAAGGACTGTAAATGTATAGTGCCTAGGATACTAAACAAGAGGAGAGGGTTGAGCTTGGTGCTGCCTATGTGCTGCTCCTTTGGATGTGCTGTCTTAGCAAGCCTGCTCTGAAGGACAAAGATCACCCTCTGACTTAGGGCAAATACAATGATGGCATAGCTGACAAATATAAAGCAAGTGGTGGGTTGAGGAATTTTTTTTTTTTTAAAGAGGAGGCAGCATTTTATTTGAGTCACACAAAGTTGGTTTGTTTTGATCCAACCAGAAAACATCTGGATACAGTAAAAGATTCAGAAAGCTCTCAGCTTAATGGTCTAGAATGGGTAACCTCTTGGGAAAGTCCTTTTATCAGGTCTTTTTGGCATAAAGCTTCTAATGATGGACACATTGCTAGAAGAGTGCATGACTGTTTGGGAGAATAAATAATATTGATTAACGTGACTAAATTGTAAAATTAATGACTAAATTTATATTAAAAAAAAGAACATAAAGATTTTGTTTCCAGTCCTTTGTAGTAATTTTTTTTTCCAGATTTCAAGCATAATTCCCACTAATTTCATTTCACTGATTAGGAATGAAACACCATAAAGCATCATCTAGACCTATCTGAACAGCAGAATCAGGTTTTGGTATTATGGTTGAAATGGCAAAATTCAGTCAGTATGTACTAGTGCTCATAGGGTCACTACAGAACAGCCCAGGTTGGAAGGGACCTCAGAGGATTGTCTGGCCCAGCCTTTCCTGGAACAGGCAGCCTAGAACAGTCATGTCTTGTAAATCTCCAGTGACAGGGACTGCACCATGTCCCTGGGGAGTTTGTACCAGTGATTGATTGTAATCAATTTCTTTCTGATACCAGGATGAAACCTCTCCTCATGCAACCTGTACCTGTTGCCCCTTGGCTTCTCCATGTGGCTCCTAATGCAGAGTGAGCAAAATGGACTACCAAAATACTAAATACTAAAATAGCCTACCAAAACCTACACTTTTGACCTTAATGATGATTTTTTTCCTCTTTTACTGACTGTGTTGTTTTGTGATTCTTAGACTATATGCTGAGGATTTGGGTAAAGGCTGTTTGTAGGTATTACGGCTCTTACAATTGCACCACTTAATGTTAACTCAGTTCATTCTTAGCACAGTGACCAAACTGCATTTGACAGCCCTTTATTCAAAAGGCTCAGTTGCAGAGCTTGCATTCTTTACCAGTTTGCCTGGGCAAATTAGATTTGTCGATCGTGCAGTAATAACCTCTGTTCTGTTGAAATCTCTAAACCTTTGTTGCTAATACCTCTGAAGAGGTTTCTTCTTTCATGTACATTTGATGACTCGTGTAATGTTTAGATGTAGTTCCTGGATACTATATGTTTGTTTGAGTTTTTAGCTATGGTTTTAAGTTAATATGGCATGGAATTTTTCTGGGGAATTTTATCTTATACTGACTGCAGTTTTCTTATTTTTAAATAATTTATTCCAATATCATTCTTTCAGCTGTGTAGTCATAAGTGTTGTCCAGAGGAAAGCTGCAGTAGGCAATTCTGTGATTGAATAGTGGCACACATGAAAAGAAAATACCACAGAATAGAGTCTAACTCCATGTGTCGGTCTTGGTGTGTTGCATGCAATAGCTGAAGCAATTTTTTGTATTTTGGGATACTGTGGTATTATTCTGCAAATTGTGTAATTAGCCATGCTTTATTTAGTTCACAAAATAGACTACCTGAAGTTTGGAATTAAAAATTACATGGATACAAACATGCAAAGGGGAGGAAGTAAGATTGTACAGTTTTAAATCTGCTATACTCTGAAGTATAGCAAAATAAGTTCCTGAGAATGTGAACTGTCTTTTACTGTTTCCAGTTATGCAGCTTTATTGTAAAGTAAGATCAGTTGTCTGTGTATAGGTATTACTGTGTTACTGAGATGGTAATGAAGTAGTGTCTTTGCATGCAGCCATAATTAATGACAGAGATCCTTGAATTGTAGCACAATTTCTCCACTTTCTTGCCCTCATTCCAGACAAACCAGAGTAGTATTCTTGTCTGGTGTTTCTAGTTACTTCATCTCCTCTGAACTCCCATTAAATTGTTTCTTTAGGCTCAGATTTTTCATTTTAAAACAAGCTGTTAAGCTGAAAGCAGGGGAAAGAAGGGTCTCTTGGAATAAATGGACAGAGATTTGAATTTAGGAGCCGTGATTTTGCTGCTGTTAGGTTTGTTTTAACATCTGCAAGGCAGTTGAAACTTGTCTGAAATGAAAAATTTCAAGCAAAGTTTACATTTATATTGTGGGAGGGAATTCTGTGCTGAAACTGCTGCGAGAGGGATAAATAATGGAAGTTTGCTGGTACAAGGTTATTTAGCCCAGTAGAAGAGTTGCAGGGCAATGACACAAATTACGTACTGTAAATGAGCTGTAAAGTGACAGAGGAAATTCACTATCAGTAATTCTAAAATAGTATCTCTGTGAGAACATAGATGGAGGTGAGGGGCTGCCTTGCAAGCTGTACTGCAACATGAAAGGTTTTTCTAATTCAAACTATTGTATTTCAGGAAAAAGAGCTTGGAGTCTAAGAGCAGAACAGCAGGTCTATTTCCAGTTGCCTTCTAGCAGAGCAGCAGTGTTGGGAATTACTGAGGTAGCTGTGGCAAGGAAAAGAGAAAAGGAATTGTGATGCCTTTGAAGGAATCTCAGCTTCATGGGTCTTGAAGCATGACTGTTCTTTTTGGAACTGTAAATATACTGTAACTAGAAAGAGCACACTAAGGAGTGACATGCATGACGAAATTTGTCAAATGATTTATTTATTGGGAGAAATTTAAATGAAGGTTTTTGTTTTGAAAGGAGATATCTGAGGATACAAAAGGATTGTACATAGAACTGCAGGTGAGACCTGGAGAAGGCAAAGAATATTTATTGTTTCTTATTTTACAGAACTAAAGAGATATAATTTCAGACAGATTTTGTGAAATAAGGAGAAAGAATGCTTTTTCTACAAAGACTATAATTGACCTGTGGCACTTCTTGCTGTAGGGTGATATTGATGTATAAAAGCATGTATTTATTCAGACAGAAGTCTGGGTAAAGACATGGCAGCCTATCTGTATATGCATCTGTCCTCCATAAATCATACAGTCTTTGATTCAGAAAACCTCTAAGTGTAGATTGCCAGGTGGAAAGTATTTTGTCATTGCTGTTTTCTTTCTTCAAATACATGCTATAAGATAAACCAGGTCTTTCATCTGGCTAGTGTGGTTGCTCTGATGTTCATCCTAACTGAATCAAAACTGCATTCAGTTTCCTTTTGCTCTGTTCCTGTGTGTGCTACTTGGGCAGAATCGAAATAACTCTTGGTTTGGGACTTCTTCATCCCAGATTACATGTATGGAAATTGAGTATTGATGGAATTGTCTCACTGGGATTGGGTGTCACCTGTTTTGGTGGAATGAGTTGGTCTCGGGCTTGTGAGAAAATAAAACACTGCAATGCCTCATTCTCAGCTGGATTTTAGGTCAGAATACAAGATTTTGGTGCTCTTTGCAGCAGTAACCTTCCTCAGCCTGACTCGCATGCCAGCTGCCACCCTCACCTGCCATGCTCTTCCGTAAGGGAATGGAGGAAGGAGAGTGAGATTTCTGCTCTAGCTTACAATCACTGATAGCAGTTGCAAGCTGGGCTCCTTGTAATGTGTGTCCAAAGTCAGGTTTTTCTGCACATAAACGTTTTTTTTCCCTTAAGAATAAAAATTAAAATAAAGATGAGAGCATGCTGGCTCAGTGAGGGCCCAGTAAAAAGCCCACAAAATCTAGAAAACTGTCTGTTCCCAAGCAAAAGTCCTACTTGTTTGCAGACTTGGTGAGAACTAGACAACACTTCATAGGCAGCTGTATTTTGCTGCGTTGTTTTGAATCCACATGTTAATACATAGATATCCAGTGTCTGGGAAAGCAGGCAGTGCAGGTCTCAAATACAATTTCTTGCTTTCCCAGCTGAGAGTTCTGTGATACATGCTTATTAAAGACACTTTTCCAGAAGGTCTTTCTATCTAAATACTGCAGTGTAAGCAAAAGTAATACTGATAGTAAAGTAGTATTGTGGGGAAAAAAGACGACTACTTGTTAGCTCTGTGTGATTTGGTGGTGAAGCTGAGACGTGCATAGAGCAGACATGTTTCCCAGCAGCATGTACAATTCTGTATTCTTTATAATTATGCTTTTTATGAAAACATCCTGGTTTGAAAAGTGTACTCAGACACTGAGTTCAAAAGTTGTCCTTTATCCAGAGATTACATGGTAATTTTTTGGATGCAAATACGCTTGCTGCTCTAAGGATCAAGCAACTCAAATCTTGAGAAGAGAATTATTGGAATATATTATATCAAGGGGTTTGTAGTTTAAAGAAAACCAAAGCTAGAGTTGCTTCTGCAGCACAAATAAAACTTTTTTGTACAGATACACCTGTCCTTAGTGCATAGCAAAAAGCTTTATTTGCCACTCTTTTAACTCACTCACCAAGAGGATGGTTAACAATGATGTTACAGACTTCATGCTTGCCACCTAAGCTTTGATCAGAGATACGGGCATTTCTATGGAGCTGTGAATTAATTTGTATCTGAATATTACAAAATAGAATAGGCTTTTTTCTCTTTATGTGCTAGCAACAAAGGCACAGTAGCCAGGACTGTCAGTTGTCCCTTAACTTGAGTTTGATAACTTGCTCGCCATTGCTCAGGTACTTCTGTGGAAAGAATACCTCAGTTTTGCTGGTCTCAGAGCAGTGTTTCTGTAGTTCCTTGATTGATTGACTTAAATCAACACCTTTGTCAGCCAATAGTGTAAGTACAGGGGCCTAGCAGGCAAAGGGCTTATTTGCTTCTGGAGAACTTTGTCCTAAATAGAGCATAGAATTTGGGAAAATGGAGAAGGAAGCACATAATGAACTTTAAACTTGTGTTAGATGTATATGGGTTGAGTGGATAACCTCAATTTATTCTCTCTTATAATACACAATTTCTCTGCATTCACCCTGCCCAACCTGCTCCTCCTTAATCCCGACAATGGGTGAGCAAAAGCCTAAGAGACTTAAGTATATTTTAGCTTGGAATATGATGGCATCCTAGAATCAATTAGTGGTGTTGGAGCCTTTGCACTTACTGCTTGGGTTTCTACAACTTAATCTTAGTGGCTTGTATTGTTGGGGGTGATCCTCTCTGTGGCAGATGCACCTACCTTGCTAAAGACCCGAGAAAGACACAGCAAGAACAACACCAAAGTTTCTGGCCCTGTTGGCCTCTTGGCTCCTGTCGTGTCCACACAGTGGGGGGTCAAAGGCAGGAAGGTTGGGGTCAAAGGCAGGAAAGTTGGGGTCTTCAGCCAGTAGGGGGCTGACATGACCATGTATTGACCACAGATCAGATTCGACCAGGGTATAAATGGGGCCCTGTCGGAGAGAACATTTGAGTCAGTCCTCCTTGGAGCAGCAAGTTAGCAGTCACAGACTCTCTCCTTAAGTTGTGACACTACTTAAGGTAACTCCTCAACACTGAGAGCCCTCCCTTTTGAGGTGAGTGAGTGAGTGCACATTTTGGATCATTGGGTGTAAAACATAAGAATTCTTAACTCAGCTGTGTGTGGCGATATTCCCAACCAGCATATCGAGCCTGTATTTGTTAAATGTCAGTGGAATGTTGTTTTGGTGAATGTAGCTTTGACTGCTTGATTTCAGTTGCAGATTAAAAGTTTGTTTGAGTTCATTACGTGTATGTAGTCATTATGGTGTGATTCTGTCACACTCTTCTCCACAGAACAGTAATAGAAGGAGGTGATCCTTTTTTGGTTGTTGGGTACTATAGCCATCAGCTTAAAGTAGAGGTGCAAGTTCAGACTTCTAAATTCAGCTCATGTGACAGGAGGTATGTTGTCTCAATCAACAACTAATGCCTGTGTCTGATGGTCCTCCTCTTTCTCCCACCTTCATTGCTCCTGCAGCTATCAGGCAACTCATGTCTTCCATTGGAGCTTCTTTGCCTTGTCCTGTAGTACACTAGCAAGATCGTTGAGAGAACATGAGAGAAACAGTTTTTGTTCTCCATTTCTGTGACTTAATGTGAGCAAAATGAGATTTTCATTAGCCTGTTTTTTTGGGCATTGTCTGAGCTGTGCCAACAATTGTAGTATTTCTGCCTGAGGCAGGTTAATCAATATGGAAAGGAAAGTAAGTAGATGTCTTTAAAACAGCGTTTGGAAACATTAATTGTAAGTGCTTTTAATATTTTGGTGGACTTGAGATTGGAGAGGGTAAAGCAGAAGACTGAAGTGTAATCAACTTATTTCAGTCAGTAGTTTGATAGCTGTAATTCGGTTATTATTAAACTGTTAGTAATATGTATGTGTGTGTCTTTGTGTTTAGCCCAGATGCGAACATCTGTGCGGGAAGAACAACAAAGATTTAGTAACAGAGGAGCAGAAATGAAACAAGACAAAATTGAATGGACACCATCATTTGAGGAAGGTGACTCCCGTGAAACAGAAACACAGGACGAATTCACAGTGGTAAGGTATGTATCAAATAGGAGGAGGTAAGGTGCCTCACAGATGATCTGCACAAGTTGTGGGAAGGCAAAGACTTAACCTTCTTAAAATGGATCTAGTTGTCAGACATGACTTGAAGGCATGGTTGCATTATCAGTGTGTAGATTTTGCACAGTACAGTGCAAGGTAACTTAGTTCATGCCCATCAGAGCTGTAATTTCAGTTTCCTTGCAGATCAGTTTGGAGTAGTTTTGTTAAGTGTTGGAAATATAAGACTAAACTGAAAAGTGTAAAGATCTGAAAACATAACCCCTAGTCTGCAAAATAAATGCTCACTTCTGTGCTTGTGTACCTAGCTTTGCAGAACATTTGGTTCCAAGTTGGATTAATTTTACTGTTCAAACTGAAAATAAACCTATGTCATACTATTAACTGTTTGGACAGTGAATGCATATAAATTTTGTTTTCTTTATAAGTACTAGAAAATTCCATCTAAATCTTTAATGCTTGAGAGCATGGCTGTGCTTACTTTACATCACAGTAGTCAGTATTAAACAAGTTCCCTGAAATTTTTAGTAGTTGCATATAAATCTAGGTTTAGACAGGGGAGCTATTGCCTGATAAAGTTACTGAAGATTTTGCAGTTCTATAGTGTTTTATTTAACTTCTCCAATGTTTTCAGTGAAGTCAATAAAACTCTGACCTTTTTATTCCTCTTATCTGTGATTATTCTCCGAGTTGAGTCTGTGTCCATTTTTAATGACAAAACTAATGCAGTTGTACTGTGTGCTGTGTAAAGATGCACTTTAAAAATTGTACAGTAGCTCTCATATACTGATGTCTTACAGATGCACAAATATAATTAATTTTTTTTTCTCCCCATTAACTCTTCTGCAGGAAAAAAACCATGACTAGAAATCTTCTTAGACGGTTTGAAAGAGTAGATTGTGAAAGGCCAGTAAGAGGTTTTGGCAGAGGAAGAGGTGGAATGCAAGGTAGTGGAAGACGTGGTGGAATTAATAGAAGTTTTGATGGCTTTAACCACAGAGGAAAACAGGAGTTTGAAAGACAAAGTGGGAATGATCACATGTAAGTGTTCTGTGTGCTGCCTCCTACTTGGTGTATAACTAAGCAACAGTCAGTACTGCAGCAGCGTCTTTTAAGTACTCTGTTCCCTTCTTCTATATCCAGCTTGGCTGGCAAAAAGTCAATACTGGTTTTAGTTTAAGGTCCTAATGAAAAAAAGCTCTTAAACTCACAGAACCCTGTTTTCTTTCTCTAGAGCGATGAAAGTGGAGAACAAAAGAGGTGGAGGGGGAGCTCGCAACTGGAGAACAGTTAAAGATCATACAAGGTACAGCATGTGCTTGTGTCCATCATAGATCATTTTTTTCCATGGCCTGCCTTAGATCATAATTTTCTCTTAATCAGTTTTATGTCCATTTTGAGCTTTATAAGCCTTGCTTTCTATTAATTGTTGTGATGCATGTGGTTTTACAGTTTTATGAACTCATCTCCTTCACACTGAGATTAAATTGTAGCAAAGGCATGTTGCTGTTTCTTTAATTAACACTGCAAAAATCTTTTGACTGGGGCCAAGTTGTCTTCCAGGTGAAATATGTTAGAACTTTTTGCAATAGTCAAGTAAGTGAGACTCTGGTATTTAATGGCATTGCTAAAAATGCTGATTAAAAGAGTGAAACTCTGTTAGTGGGCTTAAAGTCCAGTCTCTTTTTCTTAAGTTTTATTTATAATTTCTAAATTGCAAAGCTATAATACAATTCACTGTGACTCTGGAGGTAGTATTTAGCTGACTGTATCACTGAAATAAATTTTAAAGTGCACAGGAAGATTAACAACAGAATGTGATGGCTTAGTAATAGCTAGATTTAAAAAATTGTGTATTTTCAATTTAATTTTGTATTTCTTTGACTGGTTTCTGTTCGGATTTGCAAAAAGCTTGCTGAAAATGTAATCTTTTGTCCATTCTTTGCACTTAGCAATATGCTACTCTTTCTAGTAACGTTTTTTCTCATATGCATCTACAACTCTTTAATTGAAGGCTGGTAAAGGAAAAAGGCAGTTGTTTGAATTTACAGCAAATATCTTTGGCCACGTACACATTAATTCACAAAATTTTTTTGAAAATATATTTTTCTTTTTCAAACTCAGATTGTGGATTTGGACAATCTAGCTAAAAAGCTGAAAAATACAGCCTTACTGGGTAATAATTTTGGGGCTTGGTATTCTGAAGTTCTTCTGCACTAACTTCTATCTCTTCTATAATATTTCATACTAAAAGTAAAAGATTAGTTAGGTACTCTGGCTTTTCAAAACAAAGGATCAACTAGGTTAACAGAGTTCTGAGCTGACAGCACAAAACTAGCTGACCAAAAGCCCAAAACTAGCTTTTGTAAGATGTCAGAGAAAGTTGTATGAACTTCATAAAGTACAAGGAACTTAAGATCCCTTATATTTGTTCTCCTTAGTTAATTTTTTTTAGTTCAGTAGCATCAGAACTTATGATATAAATATGGGATACCAAAGCTTTATTATGATGTGCTGTGTGTGGTAGAAGTGACATCAAACTGGAGTTATATAAATGATTCTAAAAGCATGTCTGTGCCTCAATTATGCATCAAAGCTAGGTGTTAATTTTAAGTATGTATGCCTGCCAGTGGAATGAAAGCAGGTATGCCTCTGCTTTTACTTGACAGTGAACTCTTGTCCATGTTACAGAAAATATGGAGTATGAATTTTACCATTTTAATAGTTGAAAAGAAAGAGGCAGACTGAAACATGAGAGATATACTGTAATCAAGTACTGATGTTAATAGTCACAATTGAATTATTTTGTCTTCGTGCATGCTTTTCGCCTTTTTTTCATTAAAAGTGCATAGAAATACATTAAAAGTATATAGAAATGCTTCTCATTTTTTTTAGTTGCTTAATTAGTCCCTTAGTGGATCTACTTTCTGCTTACTCTCCTAGAGATTTTCTCCTCTCTTTTTTCCCCTCCCAGGTAATTCTGGAAAAAAAGTGAAGTATTGATCTGCAAGGCTTTTTTCCAATGTGACCCATGAACACTTTGTGGTTTTTTGTTTACTGTTTTAGTGGGATGGAACAGACTGCTCCCATAGAAGAGACTGCAGAAAGCGCTGAGCAGCCAAGGGCATCTGAAGGAGGGCCTCTAAACAAGTATAGTCTGATTAAATATTTTCTTTCTAAATGCAAAGAAAACAATTGACTGTTACTGATATACGTGTATTGGGAGGCACACTTGAAATGTGAACTGTGAAGTTTTGCTAGTGCACGTATTTTAAAATAGAAAAGCTTTGTCTATATTTGTGAGTCAAAACAATGCATCCCTCATTCTGACTAAAGCTTGGTTTATACAGCTGCAGATTGTTGCCCCATGATGCTTATGTTCCTAAGATCTGGTGATAATTTAAAGAGGAACAACATATTGTCTGTTACCTTTTTAACTTGGCTAACTTGTCAAAAACCCTGCTTTTTGAAGTTCTCTATGAGAAAAAGGAATTCCAGGTGCCTATGCAATTGCACAAACACAATTAAAATGCATTAAGATAAAATTCTGTAGGTCAGTATTTATCAATCACTAATACCATGCAGTTGTTATCTATTCATGATGACCTGCAGAACTTCAAAACCTTGCTGGAAATGGTCGTGGCAGTGAGACTTAGAAGTAGGAAAACTGAGAGAGAAATCTGACCCTTGTCTTCTAGCTTTCACAGTGTCCAGTGAAAATTTACTTCACAGCAAATAACCACTGGCTTAAGAAAAAGTAACTGGACGATCTTGTCCAAGTAAGAGACTTTAAAGAATAGTCAAATTGTCTATGGTGAACATCTAATGAGTGAAAGAGGGGCAGTGCAATATGTCAGCCTTTTCTTCTGTTGCTAT
The DNA here is from genome assembly GCF_000695765.1 of Mesitornis unicolor. Taxonomy (NCBI): domain Eukaryota; kingdom Metazoa; phylum Chordata; class Aves; order Mesitornithiformes; family Mesitornithidae; genus Mesitornis; species Mesitornis unicolor. Next base: position 11,999 of record NW_010178814.1, read on the forward strand.
GATGCCTTCTTTACCTGGTGATGCAGCTCCAGTTGTTAGTAACTTTGGTTTATTTCTTAATTATAAAGCTGACTAGACCAGAAAACCTGTTTTATGTGTTCGGGTTGTATAACCCTGTAGGAAATTGAGTTGATACAGTTTAGATTATTTCAATTTTAAACTAACTTTTAATATATAGATAGGGGTGTGTATACATGCGGAAATCTGTCTCTGAAATTGAATTACTAAAACAGATTTTCAGAAAACTCTTTCTAGACTAAAAATCAGTGTAGATAAACTGTGAAAAATGCAGTGTATTAGCTAAATATGAGACCAGTTATTCAGCTTTTTTTGTCAACTACTGGTACCTTTACTTCTTTCAGACTTTGTATTTACTCCAGTTTAAGCCTTTTGTAGATGTGTCCTGACATCAGTTCCTTGTAGTGTGTAATGCATGAGAAGTACAGGTAGTGGCAAAGGCATCTGACAGAATCTGCCAGTTGTCTTTGATTTTTTTTTTGCTTTTCTCAGGGGTTGCTAGGTATTCCATCAGACTGTGAGCCTTCCTGGAGATTTTACTCCTCTTCATGTTTTTTAAAAAGCTTCATTTTGGAATAGTCCACCGAAATTTGTAAGATTCAAAAATGCAAGTAACCTACAAGTAAAAAATTCAGCATCATGTACTCTTTTTCAGTCCAGGAAATATTGTCTTGGAGGCTCAGAGACTCTGTAGTTGTTTTAACATTTAAAATCAAAAGCCTGTCAGATTTTCAGGTTTCGGGCTTCAGGATATATTTTAAGATCTTAGGTTGCCCTGCTCTCCAGAGTTGTTGTCTTCTGCATACACCAACAAAAGCTTCTACTTAGGCTACTTTCTGCTTTTGCTACAGTCTCAACATTGAGGGTATAGGGGCGTGCATTTGCTAAAGCTACTGCTAGGATTTTTCTCATTTTTACTCTTAAACACAGAAATGCCAAGGAATCAATTTCTTTTCTACTGTTTTATTGCAGCTGTGTGTTTGTATTGAGGAAGAGATGGAAAACTTGGGTTTATTTCTTCTCTCATTCTCTTCCCTGTTGTTTCTGTTTCCATTTAAACTGAAAAAAAAAAGAGTTTCTGGTAATTGGGAATGTTCTGCTTGCATGGAGATACTGTATAGCTTTCTGGTGTAGTTATGGCACATTTCAATGCTACTCTGGAAGGACTTCTATGGACTTCTGTAATTTATGGGGTCTTGACTTCAGGACTGTGTCCACATTGCTGCTTTTGAGCTTTCATTTGGAAAGTATTGCAGGACAAGTGTTTCTGTAATACTTCTATAATATAAATCAAGTGATTTCTTTACATGTCTTCATATTTCCTTGAAGGTATCAGCAGTATCTATCTCTGCTGATAGCATCCTAAACTGCATGCTAATAGTTGTGTTTTGTTGTTGTTGTTGTTGTTTGTTTTTTTCCTGCAAGTAATAAGTGCAAAATATACAAGTAGTACAGCAGTGCAAGCTCTCCTCACAGCTGCTTTCTGTTGAACTTTTCTTCGCAGTCTGAATAATCTAACACGCTTGTGTTGACTGGTGATTCAGATGAATTGCTTTTTCTTTTTATTCAGTGTGACAATTAGTCTAATCAATTCCTATCAAAGGTATTTGCAGAGTTAGTATTTGTTGTGTGGGGTTTTCTTCTATTTCTTCACATGGGACTTTCTTCCTTTTTGGTGGAGCTATGTATTGTCTGGTCTTTTAAGGAGACTTTCAAAATCTGTTTTCAAGTTTGCTGAGCTTTTTACCTCTGTTGTGTTTTGGTTTGTCTTTCCAATTTTTATTTATTTTTAAAATTTTTTTAATAGTGACATAAAGCTAAACACAGACCAGGACAGATCTTCAACAGTATTTGGTTCAGTGTTTTTGTTCTATAGTTAACTTGTGCAGTTGTTGCTTGCTGTTTAACTTTGAATTTTGCTATAAGTGGTGGTAATGCTCCTGTAAATGATGTTCGATAGGGAAGACTAATGTCATTGATTTCTTGATAAATGTTGGGAAAAAAAATACTTTTTGTAGCTGAATAATACAAAAACTGATCTGAAAAAAGACCCACTATCATTATTTTTAATGATGGGAACATAATCAGCTGTACAACTGAGCTGAATACTATTATTTTTCACACACATTTCTTCTGCATATGTGTGTTCACATATAGCAGTTCCTGAAAGAAACCTATGCACAGTAAACAAGGCATAGCTAGAGGGTTACGGTCATCCATTGAAAACACTGAAGCAGGAGGAACCACTGTTAAAGGCTCCCATTTGGTGTTTTTCTGTGTACTTGCATTGTGAATTCAGTTTGTTCATGTCCAGAGGCCACACTTGAGTGTCTGCCAGGATTTTATTAGCATGATTGTAGGTGTGCCAGGGAGCTTACTAACTTGATTAATGAAAATGCACACCAAGTAGTTACTAAAAATGCGTAAGTTTAGAAGGTAGAAAGTAGTGCATGGAGTGCATTTCCATGTGGGCTTTGTGCCCAAAATAACCTGCTACAATCAAGTCTCTGGTTCAAAATGTGATATGCAGGTTCCTGTTGCTGTGCTTCATTAATGGGCACTGTCTCCCCTTGGGAGTCTCTAAAACAAACATGTACTGCTGATAAGCTAGCAGTTGAAACCATCCTTTGGAGTAAAAACTAAACCATATTTTGCATTTAAAAAGACAAACAGTTGCTGTGTAAATCCACCAGTATTTCCCCTAGAACAGGCTAGTTGGTTGTTTCTGATAGATGTGCACATCTGTCAAATATCTGTGATTGCTTTTTTGAGAGGTCAATTTGCTATGTAGTGAAATGTCCTCGTGTTGTCTTTTGATCAGAGAAATGTAGATCTGAAAGGGAACTTGCTGACCCAAGGCATGACCAATTATACCTGTGCCGCTTCTCATACCTATCTGGTTGATTTTTGTCCTCTACTAATAGAGATTTCAATGCCTCTTGATGATCTTTACAATACTTTGAAAACAGAAATTACGGTGTTTGTTTATTTGTTTGTTCATTTGGTTTTTTTTCTCCTGAGTGTCTTCCCTTAACATCATGGATATGCAAAATTTTCTTTGTGTTTTAGCATTAGGTATTTTTCCTCAGCACCTCTTTAAAGGCTTCCCATGTAGATCATGTGTTTTAGACCTCATATATCTTGCCATTCTGTTCTGGACTTTCTCCCTGTTACCATGTAGAAGGCATTACTCAGTAGAGGCCAACAGTGACATTTGTTCCAAAAAAACCTGTTGATCTGTCTCTTTAATAGTGCACTGTTGCAGAAGGGACAGATGCTGTTGATTTGAGGTTCAGCTTGGCTGGGGTACCTGCAATACTTTTGCATGGTTTGAGAGATTGAAGTCCCTCCTTCAGAGCTTCTGTCCTGGTGGTGGTTCTTTCTGTGTCTGGGCAGCTGACACTCTTGCCTGAGAGTGTGTATTTCTGCTTCTCCTTGAGATTTTCTGGTGGTGATTGTCTTGACTGGTTGTTTTCTGATCACTTCCTTTGTCTCTTTAGCACCTCATACAACTGGTTAGTCCTGCGGTATTCTTGAACGCTTATGCTATTGCCCTTTTCTTTAGCAAAATCTGTGCCATAGAAAATACATTAAATGTATTGTTATGTACTACACTATGGGTAACTGCACAAAGCTGCCCTTAAAGCTCCACTCACATACTTGTTTTTCTTTTGAAAATTTGAAGATTGATAGCTACTTCTCAAGTACGTCTTGTAACTGGTTCTGTATCTTTCTACAACTTTTGCCAAGGACTGAAACAGTGTCTCCCTCATGTGGTGAAAATTTAATGGGAGAGGAGGATGGAAGACTTCTTAAAGTTCAGATATGCAATTTACCGATTCTGTCCTGAGTTAGTGGCTTAGGAAGAAATTAAACCAATTTAATAGAATCACTTTTTATTGGTTTACTTTTTATTTTTTCCTTCCTCTGAATGCTTGCAACTAGTCTTGTTTTTCCAGCACCCATTCCCAAAACTGAAGCTTCAGATAACTGATCAAAAATTACCTGGTTTCTTACTCTTGAGGACAACAAACTGAAATGTTTGGGTGCAACTGATTCTTAATACTCTAGATACCTGTAGAACAGTATCTGGTGGTGTTTTTACAGAAATAGCTGCACATTTCATCAGCATCCTTTTTATTTAACTTAGTAAACTGTTTTGGTTTTTTTTTCCTTTACAGTCTCTAAGATAGTTTCACATCTTCTTAATCAGTATGGAACTGCAAGCTGCTTACCAGTCTTTTAACCTTTAACTTCTGGTTAATATAGCTGGAATTTTCAAAGTAACAGGGTCTGAAGGCATGTCAGAGGGTAAGCATATAGCACAGGACTTGCATATTTTTTAATTTACTTTTTCTGCAAAGTGCATTTAAAACTGTGTTCATCCTAGAACAAAAGGGCTATCTTACTATTCAGTTTTGCTTCTGCCTGTCATATGCTGAGTGCTTCAGGAAAATATGGTATAATTTTGCCTGACAAGAAATAGAATGAATCTCAGCAAAGTCAACTGGGAAGAGGGAGCAGGCCTGTTCCTATATAGGCTAGTTCTAAATGTGCAGAACACTTCCAGCAAATATGTGTGTTCTGATGTGGAGCTTGTACAACTTCAAAACTAAAATGCACATTTCACTGACTGTCACTTTATCATCTTTCTGTGATAAAATAAATTTCCAACTTGGATCTAATCAACTGTACTTTTACATTGAAAAGATCATCAGCATTTGGTAGAAGATTCGGAACTGTGATTGAGTGAGGAAAAACAAATCCATATTTCTCCTACCAGAAGGAACTTAATGAAAGGGATATCTGAAAAAGTAATGTTAGGGAAAATACTTAACCAACTTTGACTGCTATTTGGTGTGTAACAATTTAGTGTGAGAGAAGGGAGAAGTGGTTTCTCAAGTGTATGGGAGTATTAAGTGCAGTTTTTTCTGTGGTTCATGGTATTTGACTTGTTTCTGCAGCAAACAAGTATGGTGATGAAGCAAGTTGTGCTCCCTGCATGTGATGCTGCTAAGAAGAGAATAGGTTTCTGCAAATATCATTAAAAGGTACACCTGCAGTGTACTCTATTAGCTGCTGATCCTGGGTGATTCAGTCTTGGGCAGCATCAGAAAAGTCGCAAAAGAGTAGTCAAGCAGTGCTGAGTGTAGAAGCATCTTTAGTTTTGTCTATGAATACAGACATAACCTTGGACTTCTGTCTTTACAGTTCAAAAATGATGCAAGGCAGACTCCGCTGTACTCCGTATGTTTTCCTTGAATGTATCATCATTATTGCACTTTCACTAGTTAAGACTGGACTAGGATTACTCTGGTTTTGCCAGGTGATAAATACTGTCTCCTTGTATGCTACTAAATCTGACAAATCAAAACAGCACCTTGTGAAATTAACAAAAGAAATGCTTATAATTACCTAGAAGAACCCATGGCGTAATCATCATCTCTTTTTTTATGACTGAAAGCTGCACTGAAACATGAGTCGACCTCATATTGTCATCCTGCGGTATGAGTCAAAAAAACCCATGCAATTGGAGTGTTTTAAAACTGCTTGGTATGTTTCTTTTTACTATGGCTATGTTTCCTAGGAGTAGATCCACTATTAAACAGTAGAGTTGAGAATATGCCAGATCAAAAGACTGTTTTTGTCTAGAATCCAAAGCACTTGAACTTACTACAGGAGCCTGGAGACATTTGTTCATAAGAGTCATTTCAAAGAAGCCATAAATATATTTTCTTACTCACATTACTCTAAAACTCACACATCAAGTCACTGTGGGGAGTGAGTGAAATTGAGGATAGTAATTTGGTGAGAAACATTCCAAATGTTTTGTTTAGTATCCTTACTTTAGAGATTAGTGTTCTTGTTCATCCTGGGATGTTGCAAGCTAATGGTTTTTACTTTACAACTATAAACCTTTAGAGTTGCTGAAGGAGAGCCATTGGAAGAAGTAGTTCAAGAAATGACGTTAGATGAGTGGAAAAATCTTCAGCAACAGAATCGACCAAGGCATGAATTCAACATCCGGAAGCCAGAATCCACTGTTCCTTCCAAAGCAGTGGTGATTCACAAGTCAAAATATAGTGATGATGTAAGCATTGCCTCAGGAATTCTGTAAACTCTACTTTATGCCCAGGGTTAGGAAACTGTCTCTACTCTTTTTCCACTAGTCTTAGTCTAATCTGAACAAACCTAGAAATCAGTATCTGAGCTTTGTTACTCTAATGACATATCTGCCCTAAAACTTACTCTAAACTTACTATCTGTTCATTTTCTTCTCTCAGTTCATCACCCATATTTTGTATGCCTATACATAATCTATGAAGTTGTTCTACCTTACGGCTCAGTCTTAGCAATATAAAACCTGTGTCCTTCCTGCTGCCACCTATGAAGGTCTCTGGTAATGCTGGTAGGGAAGCTTGGTTTACTAAACACTTCTTATCTAACTTTGAATCCTGTTTAGCTTACTTGCCAGTATACACTTGCATGTATATATTAAACTCGGGTTTTAGCATCTGTTGGTTTGGATGCTAAGTGTCCTATTTCTCATCTGTGCTGGATCCCAGTTTTCATTGTGCACTTGAAATACATGATTTTTTGGTGGTGTTGTTTTGTTTTTTTTCCCAGTTTTAGGATCCTGCTTCGTAGAAGTAACTCTGGAGAGCTTGTTCTGTAGTAATGTGCTTCTCCCCCTGCCCTTTTTCCTAACTTTTATTCCAAGATGTTACTGTGATCAACATTTCAGGGAGAACTTCTTGTTTACTGATATGACTGGGGAGAGAGAGGAGGCTTCTTTTACAGACTCTTGCTTACTTAGATTTCAGGCTTTGGGGGGTCACAGAAGTATGTGCATATACTTTTAGTCTAGCATGATGGAATTTTGATCTCTACAGTCTGCATGCACTTCCGAATACACTTGTCCTTTGTCTAGTCATAATATTAACATCAAAACTTGCAGCTTTTTAAGCCTTAAGCAGTTTAGGCCATTGAGTACTTCCAAGGGCAGACACTAATACTGAAGTGGTCTGCATCCTTTTTAGCATGGCTTTTGGAGGTCACAGTTGCCATTTTCCCCTTTTCCTTCTCTGAGGGAAGTGGTGGTAGGGCTGGAGAGAAGACAGTATGCAAGTGTGTGAAGAGTGCATGCAAGTTCCTGTTCTTTTTGCCTGTAATGTTTCTTGGCTGGAAGTATCAAGGGACCTTGTCAAAATGAACATAGAATAGGAGGTACAGGAACTGCGTAACATGGGCAAGTCAAATCCCTGTATTAAACACTGAATAAAACAAGCGATTTGTCACTATATGGGATGAGTTTACATATATGTTACCATTACTACAGTGCACATTAAAATTATGATGGGAAATAGTCTTACATCCACAAGCTACTAGGAATACACAGAGTTCAAACAGTAATCTCACAGCTGCAGACCAATAGACTAATAGATTGGTTAGTAGCCAAATACTGTGCTTTACAGTGGCTTTTTAATCATTACTTGAAGATAATTGTAGGAGTAAGTAGCTTAAGCTGGATTCTCCAGTCCCTTAGAAAACTTCGTAGATGACATTTCTGAAAAACCTCTCCAGTGTTATGGAGCTGGTGCAGAAGATTTTGTTACCAGGACTCTCTGAGCCAACAAAGAACTATCCCAGGCATCTGGGAAGCTACAATTGCCTCACCTCTGCTAAAACCTTGTGCAAGTTAAGGCCTGTCTTCTGTTCTGGATGTCATCTTGATTTATCTGCTGCTTAGTCTTTAATACAAGTGTGCGTGGGGAAGGGAAAGGGAGAAGGTTGTACATGGAAGCTATAGGCTTTAACCAGATCTTCATTTCAGTTGCACAAAGAACATATTGAAGATGATTCTCATGTCTTCCGAAGATCCATGAATGACATAACATCTCGTCTGGATATTAATTTTGGGAGTCTTTCTCTGCCTGGCCGCAGATCAAGAGGAGCACGAGGTGGTCGTGGTCGTGGTCGTGGTCGTGGTTGTGGCAGACAAGTTGAGGAGACAAGACCTCAACCAGCAGCAGCGGTGATGGTTTCTACAGTTTCTGTTGTTTGCTTGGGGATTTTTTTGATTGTTGGGGTTTGTCTATCCCACCGCCTTTTGTGAGGAATTACTGATTTCTGTAGTGTCAGGCTTGTTTCTAATTATTACCTCATAGCATGTTGGCCTGGTTGAGTTCCTGACCCATATCATATTACTTAAAATTAAATACCAGTTCAGGCTCAGAACTCTTGACACATAAATTTCAAAAGGTCTGATTACTAGTTGCTTTAATGGGATCTAGAGGAAAGGATGCAATGAAGATTTGTTTTCGCAATGAATTTTGATATAAACTGGGAAGTAATTAAATTGGTTACAGGCTTGTATCACTTAAAGAAAATTCAGTACGGTATAGTAGTAGTACTTTAATTAGAGTGAGATCTGGGATCCTACAGATGAAGACAGAACCCTACAGCATCCTACAGAATGATACATGTGTTCAGTATAACCACTGAAAAAACTTACACTGACCTTTTTCTCTTGATGGAAAAAAAGAGCATTTGCACACTGAAAAATGACATCTTTATTCTCCATCCTAACTGAAGGTCTCAGTTCACTTCTGTCTGTTATGAGTAAAACACTTTAAGGTTGAGAACTTACAGAATGATATGGAAGTGATTTGGTGCATTCATTTCATTTGAATGAAAAAGGCTTTTTGTAATAACAACATAGAGTTTAAAACTGCAGTCTAATATGTGCAGTAGCCTTAGAATGTAGAAAGATAATAATGCTGCTTCAAGAAAAACAGTATTTTGGGTGAGATTGCTTTACTTTTTTATTTCCACTGCACGGCTACAGAACTTGTGGTCCTCCTCAGGCAGTAGATCAGCATTATAAGTATGTTCACACTGAAGAAATTACAGTAGTCATAACTTCTGAGATAAATGCTTAGCATTTCTGTGACAGTGATGGATACAAAGCGTTTAACTTGAGTAGAAGAATGAACCCTTTTCAGGGTAAAATATGTATACGTAGCTGTCAGATGCTTTTGAAATGCAGGCATTTTTATAAAGCTACCTTTCATATCTTATAGGTGCAGCATGTTGCTCCAAATCCTGATGACCTGGAGGATTTTCCAGCTTTAGCTTGAAGAACCATCCTACATCCTAAGTGGTTGTATTTCTAAGTAGCTTTGGTGTAGCCATGAAGAGACCAGTTCTGTGCTGGTGTCAGTAAAGAGTCTGTTTCTAACGGAAAAGCTGTTCGGGTGCTTGATGTTGAATGATTGCCGCCCTCTGCTAATGGAGTTGGGTTCTGGAGATATTGGGGGACTTGGATCCTGTCACAGGTTCCAGTGTCTGCCTCCTTTTTTGAAAACTGTGAAGCTTTACAGTACTTCACTACAGGTCTTCAAATGAAGTTCAGTAATACAGTGTTTAATAATGTGTATATAGAGATTATATCAAGTTTTCCACGACAGCATGGTGAAATGTAAACTGTACAACACAGTTCTGTAATTGAGATTCTATTTTACTGTACATTTGGAAGCTGCTTTCCCTGTTTCTTTGAGTGAAGTGTGTATTTCATGTAGTTATAAATAGCAGTTCTTTGGTGTTTGGCAAATAAAAAAAGTGTTCATTGGTTTGGGTTTGAGGTATTATTTTCACACATCATGGTAGCAGGTTGAAGCTTTTGCTATTTGGATGTAGTCTGAAAAAAACCAAAACAAACCCAAAATCCTAAACCGCAGACTTCACTCACCCAAAACAGAGAACAACTCTAAACAGAAGTGATCTTTAAAATCAAGGCAGCACAAATGCTTTTACTTGATAGCTAACCATAAGTCTTGCTCCAGTAATAAGATATAATCTACAACTATTTTGAGGATGCTGAAGGTTAAGTATAGTAAGAATTTTGAGCTAAAGACATAACTAAGCTGTTACAAGAAGCTTTTCATTTTAGCAGGAGCGTCTACAAACTAGAATGTTTCATGCCTTACCAAGAAGTTTGTGTGACAGTGGGGATGAGCTGGGATGTCCTTTCCTTGCAGCTTTAACATACTTCCTCACTTGAGCCAGATACCCTTACTTGTTCCCTGTCAAAGAAGACACTCAGAGCCATTCTTGGGGATCTGAGAGGAGCAAGGGGACTCTACCAGAAGTGATGAGGGAAAGAAATGAGAGGACAACCACACTGGACATTTTGGAAGTAGTTTTGGAAGTCTTCAAATGCCTGCTCAACTTGAACTCATGCTTTCAGTTTACTAGGAAAGCATATAAACTTTCTTTTTTTTCCTGTTCTTTGTCTCACTTTTGTATAGCTTCTAAGCAGCCTCCTTTGAGAGCAAATAATAGATGAGACTTGAAGAAGGAAACTGTTTTGCTTTGGAGTAAACTCTTAAAGAGTATTCAGACACTTACTTCAGTGATAACAAGTGGGATGTGATAGTCCTGGAAAGACTGCTGACTCTTTTCTATATGCTCCAAAGAGATGGTGTACATGGCAGTGCTGCCCAAAGGACTTTTCTCACATTGTTTAATTACTTATATGACAATTTGCTATAACCTGAGACTTCAGATTCCACAAGGAGCTCCTTTCAGTGGCATGGAGATACTCTAACAACCTGTTATAGAAGGTATGTGCAAAAACAACATGCTGGTGTTGGAGGAACCCATGCTGCTGCTTTTTGAGTAATTGAATTGGGTGAAATAATGTAAATTACTCATTCACCTCCTAGGAGCAACCTAGTACTTGAAATCACTAAGTTTTAAGATTTAACTGCTGCTGCTCTTTTAATAGGTGTTCAGGTATTTCTGCCAAAAATGGCAATTTAATTATTGTGGAACAGAAATTATTTTGTCTATGGGGGTCTTAGAATTTCTTTGCTTGTTCTTCCCTTCCTCTTCCCCTTATACCATCAGAGAGGGAAGAATATGTCTGAGTTTTTATTTATGTTTTTGCTTACAGGGATGAGTGTATGTATAGGTTTGGAGACGTTTGCAAGGCTTACCTCTGTTTTCCATGGTGTTTTGAAGGTGTATGCTCTTCTTTTACTAACCTCTTACCTCTTTTTGCTAAGGAAAGCAGTGAAATACTTAAAAGCAACCCTTCGTTTTTCTACTAAAAATTTGAAACCTTGTTATACTACTGAGTGGAATCTGGTCTAATGCAGTTTGTTTTCTCGGAAGGCTGAAATTACTCTTTTCTTTCTCAGTCTGGTTTCTGCTGCTGCAAAGTTACTGTTCAATCCTCTAAGTTCAATCTGTTTTTCAAAGCAAAATTACAGTTTCTCTGGGGAATGCCTTAAAGGACTTGTCAAAACATATCTTGCATAATCAGCATTTGGTCAGCAGATTGTTTAAAAACTGGTTTTAAAAAAAGTAGGCTGGTTTTAAGACTGTTTAATTAAAACAAACAAACAAAACCCACAAAAAACCCTCAACCAACCAGAAAACCATGATCCATCCAACCCAGAACTTTGAGAATGGGGTTTGGTGTAGTTGGTTACTGCTCATTAAATCAAAATGTCTTGGAGCAGCTAGGTGTGCCAATTTCCTTTTTCAGTCTGTCAGACTTGACTATGGCTTAGATACTAGCAACTAGAGAAACTCTTTAAGTCTAGAGAAGAATTATTAAGTGGTGACAGTGATCTGGTTCCTTTGCCTAGCTGTGAAAAGAGAACTTACTACATCTCAGTCATCTGTCATATTTAAGGTACAAAAATAGTTGTATCTCATAGAATCACAGAATATTAGGAGTTGGAAGGGACCTCGAAAGATCATCCAGTCCAACCCCCCTGCCAGAGCAGGATCACCTAGACTAGGTCACACAGGAATCTGTTAAGCACATGTCTGCTGCTAACAGTCACTGATGGTTTAGCTTTACTCTTTCATGTAAAGCAAATGGTAGCAGGTGTAAATACATCTACAAACACTAGTAAAATATAGCATGCATCTTAGGAAGAGATTAAACTGTGTTGTACATCTTAGTCACGTTACTACTACAAGGATACTCTGCTGTTAGCATTACTGTAGTGAGTAGCCTAGGAAAATCAATTGAATTTCAGCTTTGAGTTTTAGGTTCATGTAAATCACAGTAAGTTTGCAAAGAAAGAATTCACCTCTCTCCACAGCTGTCATTTATATAGGATAGTGCTGATACAATGTGGTCCACTTGAATCATATATAGTACTATGGTATGGGATTGGCAAGAGTATATTACTATGAAAGTGCCTTTAAAGGAAAAAGGAGAGGAGTGTCTGTGCTTAATGTAAGAGTACTAAAGAATAACTAAAAGGCTCAGAAGTAAAAAGCCCTAGTAAAAAACTTTAGTTAATAAATAGGAATATTAGGCAATTGAGCCCATGAGAGATGAGTTTTCAGCTCTGGTTACACATGTTCATGTGAAAACAGGGCTGGGGGTATTTGCAGTCTTTGCGCCCAAAACCAAAATCTGTCGCCCTAATTACTCCTA
>NW_010178815.1:0-898 GCF_000695765.1 Mesitornis unicolor
TGGGGGGGAACGGGGAGAAAGCTGTGAGAAATTGGGTGCGGGAAGTCGTTAAAGCGTTGGGGTGTGGAGACGTGGCTGAGGTCACATCTCACGGGATGGGAGCAGCGTTTTGAGCACTTGCTGTGTGAAACGATCCCCATTTGCTCCCAGCGCTGCGTTAAAGAGCACCTTGATTAACTCCTACGGTTTGGTCTCAGAAAGTTCTTGATCCGGTATTTCGGTACCGACGGGATGAGAATTGCACAAAAATCGGTACAAGCCGAGTTGGTAACGGGGGACTGCCAAAAGCGAAAGGATTCGCATTGTCTACAGGAACAGCAAAGAAAAGGGAGGGGATTGAGATGGAGATTGGCGCTTCTAGGGTGTTTGTGAAGGTCCTAAAACCGCCAAGGCCTGGAAGATTTCTGCACTCACAGACAGAGGGGAATCTCCCAGACAGAAAGGAGGGCGCCCCAAAGCCGAAATGAGCAGAACATCCGTGAAGGTAAGGAACCAACGAGCTCACACAGCTGCAAGAAACCGGCTTAAATCAGGACCAGTGACACAGAGACAGCGAAGGGGAGAAGTTTACAGCCATGAAGACAATGAGCCTTCATCCTGAGCACTGCGAGCCCTCATCCCCAGGACCCCCAGCGACCACCCCAGCATGCGACAATGGGCAGAAACTGATGCTAAAGATTTCCCCAGGAAACTGTTCAACATGTAAATAACTTTGTGAAAAACGTGTGGCCATGACAATGAATGTCACTGTAAATAAACCTTGGCCTATTAGCAGGGTGCACTTTCGGGCATCCCACTCCCTGAATGCACCCAGCGTGCTGCTGCTATGACACTGAGTTGGGGGCAGTGCTGATCTGTTCAGGCCAGGGAGGCTCTGAGAGGGACCTGGATCCATGGC
>NW_010178816.1:0-538 GCF_000695765.1 Mesitornis unicolor
CCCTTAAACCCCCCTAAACCCCCTCAACCCCAATTTTAGGGACCCCCACCCCAATTTTGGGGTCCCCCTCCTAATTTTGGGGCCCCCCCAGACCCCCGACGGCCTCATCTTCCCCGACCGAGCCACCCTCTACGTGACGGCCATCGAGGATCGCCAATACAAGGACTACAAAATTCACTGTGAGCCCGAATTTGGGAGGAGGGAGGGGGTTCTGGGTCCTTTTGGGGTATGGGGGGGTCCCCAAATTTTAGGGGACCCCTCCCTTAACCCCCTTTTAACCCCCCCCAGGGTGGGAAAACGTCTACGGCTTCGACATGTCCTGCCTTAAGGACGTACGTGGCCATCAAGGAGCCCCTGGTGGACGTGGTGGACCCCAAGCAGCTCGTTACCAACGCCTGCTTAATTAAGGTGGGGGAGGGGCTGCTTTGGGATTTTTGGGGGGTGCGGGGAACCCCCTCTCTGTGATTTTTTGGGGGGTTTCAGGGCGTTTTGGGGGGGTTTGGGGAGCTTCGGGCCTAGTTAGGCCTTGGTTTGGGCC
>NW_010178817.1:0-2273 GCF_000695765.1 Mesitornis unicolor
GCCCATCGGTTCAGCCTGTCCAAATCTCGTGCCCTCAGCATGGGCAAGATCAATGACAAGGACAACCAGCTGAGCTACACGTGCTTTTCTGACCATTTGCGGGTGATTTAAGGTCAGTGGGCTGCAGCATCATCTCAGAACCAGCAAATCATTAAGGTTGGAAGAGACCTCTGAGATCATCCAGCCCAACCCAACCAACCCAACCTCACCATGGCCATAAACCATGGCCCCAAGTGCCACATGCAGGCGCTGCTTGAACCCCTCCAGGGATGGGGACTCCACCACTGCCCTGGGCAGCCCCTGCCACTGCTTGACCACTCTTGCAGGACAGAAATTCCTCCCAAAATCCAACCTCACCCTCCCCTGCCACAACTTGAGGCCGTTTCCTCTCGTCCCATCGCTTGTTTTTTTGGGAGCAGAGCCCGACCCCCCTGGCTCCCCCCTCCTTTCAGGAGCTGCAGAGGGGATAAGGTCTCCCCTCAGCTCCTCTTTTCCAGTTGAACCTCCCAGCTCCCTCAGCCGCTCCCCATCATTTGGATGCTCCAGACCCCTCCCCACCTCCCCTGCCCTTCTATCTCACAGCCCTTGGTGCAAGATTGGTCCTCTACAGACGCAGGTGCAGCATCCTGAGGTGCTGCCATGATACGCATGGTGGTAACAGACCCGATTCACTCAAATTAGGCAGCGCAGGAATCACTCTTTGGGAAGAGAGAAGAGGCCGGGATGAACTGAACCAGGACACCCTGCTCCAGGGCAGCCCCGCTGGCACCCTGTGCGTCCTGGAGTGCACTCAGGTAAGAGTAGAGCAAATGTGTCCTAAAAACGCCTGCAGCACCCTTCCCCATCCCTGGCAAGCGGCAGCGCAGCGGAGGAGCAGGCCCTCGGTAGATGGGAAGCCAAGGGGACGGGAAAAGAGCAGCAGGGGCTCCCCACACACCTCCCCTGCACGGCACCTATGCAGGGAGCTGACCTGAAAGACGATGGAGAGCACAACGGCACCGTTGAGGGCACCGCAGTTCTCTAATGACCGAACAGTTCAATTCTTGCTGCTCACTGTGGTGCCTTCAGTCATCTGGGGTCATATTATGGTGTGACACAAGCAGGGACGGCTCCGCTGCGTGGTTCAACCCACCCCCATCAGCTCCAGAGTCCGTCTGTGGATTTGGTTTGGTTTGATTTGATTTCTTTTCCCCATTTGGATGAAAGCTTTCTCACCACTTTCTAGCTGGAAATCTCCTGTGCAAGTCCCTCCTCAGATGCCAGACGAATAATAGCGCTTTGCACTTGTAAAGCCCCTTTCATCTGGGGATTTCGGAGGAATTCACATATGGAAATGCATTAACCCTTCCCGCAGCCCTCAGTTTTCCTCCGTTCCCTTTACAAACTCAGAGGCAGCTCTCACTTATGGAGAGTTAATGGGCTTCTTTGAGATTCCCAACATCCAGCCCTAATTGCCAATAGCGGAAGGTGAAAATCCTGATTTTTCCAAGTTTTGGTGGTCTCCTGCCAACCGCTCCTGTGGATCTGCAGGGTATGAGCATCCCTATGGGTTTGTCCTGCTGGGACATGAGCAGGAACAGGCACCACAGCTGGAGCTGATGAGAGTTGGGAACTGCAGGGCAAGCCCTGTGATGGGAGTTCAGACCAGCCTCGGGGTGCAGGGTTTGGAGTAAACGTCTGTGTTTGCCTTGGGATGCTTTGGGGCAGTTGCTCTCAAGTAAGATGGGAAGTAGAAGCAGCGTCCTGAAGTACCAGCTCCAGGAGGGAAATCAAGAGGGAAGGTGTCGATGAATTCCGCTGAAAAACCCTGTTTTCACAGAGTCACAGCACGATTTGGGCTGGAAGGGACCTTAAAGCTCCCCCAGCCCAGCCCTGCAGTGAGCAGGGACATCTTGAACCAGGTCAGGTTGCTCACAGCCCCATCAAGCCTGGCCTTGAATATCTCCAGGGATGGGGCCTGCACCACCTCTGGGCAACCTGGGCCACTGATCGACCACCTCATGGGGAAGAGCTTTTTCCTCAATCCAACCTAAATCTGCCCTTTTCCAGTTTAAAACCATCCCCCCTGGTCCTATTGCTCCATGCCCCAGTGAACAGCTCTTCCTCAGCTTTCTCACAGGCACCTTTCAGGTCCTGGCAGGTGCTCCAAGGTTCCCCCACAGCCTCCTCTTCTCTCCTCTCCTCCAGGCTGAACACCCCCAACTCTCTCAGCTGTCCCCACAGCAGAGCTGCTCCAGCCCCTCCTCATCTTCGCGGCCTCCTCTGGCCGCGTT
>NW_010178817.1:2335-3707 GCF_000695765.1 Mesitornis unicolor
GGGCTCTCACCCCAGCAGAGCAGAGGGGCCCCACCCCCCCCTGCCCACGCTGCTTTGGCTGCAGCCCAGGATGGGGTTGGTTTCTGGGCTCATGTTGATTTTTCCATCACCCAACACCCCAGGTCCTTCTCCTCGGAGCTGCTCTCATCCGTTCTCCCCCAGCCGTGTTTGTGCTTGGGGTTGCCCTGACCCAGGTGCAGGACCCTGCCCTTGGCCCTGTTGAACCCCATGGGGTTGTCACGGGCCCTCCTGGACGTTGTAGCTGTGTCAGGAGCGGTGTGAGAGGAGAACAAGGAAAGAGAAACCTGGGAGGGTGATGCTGGGCTGGCGAGAGGCAGAGCTGGAGCTCCTGCTGCTCTGGTCCTGCCGAGAGGGATCCACTGCTGGCTCTGCTGAAGCAGGCACACCTGGGGTACAACCTTGTCCTTGGCAAGCCCCAGAGGAGAAGCAAATCTGAGGTGATTGTGGATCTGTTGGGATGCGTTTGGCTATTTGTGAACTGTTAAGCTTGATTTTGTGACAGCTGAGGTGGACTGTCTGGCTCTTCATGCCCTGGAAATTAAAAACCATTGTAAAACACATTAAAAACTCATAAACCCAGCGATGAACGAAGGCCTCAAGCCACACTTATCTCACTGTATTGGGTATTACTGTCCCCTCTGTGGAGAGTGAGCTGTGTATTTTTGAGGGTACTGACTTGGTGGCACAGAAGCCAGCGCTCGTTCAACTCGCAGAGCCCTGGGTGCCGCAGGATTTGTCACCTGAGGTTCAACCTGGGTTTGTGGGGGACACGGACCCGCATCCCAGCACCGTAAATCCCCTGTGCAGCCCCACTGAGCTGATTTTCAGGCCTGAGTTACCCACAACAGCCATCCTCCAGTGACAAGAACAAACCCAGAGGCAAAATGCAGAGGATTTCCTTTACTTCTGAGGCCTCGGGTGCTGCTCATCAGCAAAACCAGCACAGCACGGGGATGATGCTAAAGCAGCAGTGAAGTGCCCGTTGTCCTCACAGCATGACACACCAGCACCGTTCAACCCTTTGCATCACGGATATGGAAGGAGATTACAGCGTGGGCTCCACCGAGCGCAATGACTCTCCTGGATTTGCTGGGGGACGCTAGGATAAGGGAGAAGAGTGCCATAAAGAGGATCAGGGATTGCAGCAGAGGGGGATCAAGGCAGAGGAGCAGATGGCGAGCGTGGCCAAGACACTGAAGAGTGAGGGGACGCACTCGAGAGCCCGGCACCGCTGCTGTCAGGGCTTGGAATAGAAATCATTTCACTGGTAAGGAGAAACCTCTGACGGGGACACACAGGGATTGGGGATGAGAAGCCTTTTCACAGAGTCACAGATGTCAGGAGTTGGAAG